>NW_007259503.1:1371338-1510879 GCF_000164805.1 Carlito syrichta
CCACTCACCTCAGCCTCCCAAAGACGCGGGATTACAGGCTGAGCCACCAAGCCTGGCTAAGATTAACTCTTAATAGTGTCCTTGACAAATAAGATTTTTGATTAGAATCATTTGTAATTTGAAGTATCTGTGATCGTTCCTAAGGAAATAGTTTCATTCTATAAAAAATATACATGCAAAGTCATTTACCATGTCACTAAGCAATACATACAGTTGAATACAACTTCAGTTTCTAAAAGTAAAATATTGTAAATATCAGATTGTATGTACCATTATAAAGTTTGAAAGACTCTATAGCAAAATATAAAATGCTTGCGTTAATTAAACATTTTAAAAACAAAATATAAAATTATATGTGTATTAAGATTTCCAATATTAGAAAAAAAGATTATCTAAAAGTGGGTGGTTGAGAATCTTAAGGAAAACTCCAAAATGTTGGGAATGGTTATTTTCAGCTTATGAATTTGGGGAGATGAATTTTCTTCCCTTTTTTATTTCCCAAACTAAGTTGCTTTTTTTTAAAATTTACAATTTAAAATACAATTTGCAATAATTGTACTTGGTAAACAACTCTAGTAGTAAACTGAATTTATCAATCAGTTTATTACTTTTAAGTACTTAAAATAACCTAAGATTGTGTTATATAACCAATATTTACAAAGATACAAATAATATCGTCTCAGTACTATTATTTTATTTGAATAAAGAGGTATGCCAAATCTGTTTGTTCTCACACTGCTCTATTCTATTTGTTCTTCGAATTCCATGTATTTTCTTAAGTCAATTTTCAATTTGCTAAGAATATGGATGGGTCAAGATCCGGGAAATGAAAACAGTCTGGCCCACTCTGTAATTTTTTCTCTATGCGTGCATATGCTAGTTTTAAAAAAATCATCTTTGAGAGGCACTTATATGTGTTTCAAGTACAGCACCAAACATTTACATTCATTATTCTCCAAGCAGATTTATGAAATGGGTATTATTGTCCCTGTTTTATATATGACAGAACTGAATGTCACAATATTTAGTATTTTGTTGTTGTTGTTTTGAGTTGGAGTCTCACTCCATCGCCCAGGCTAGAGTGCAGTGGCACACTCACAGTCACCCCATTGTTGACCTGCTGGGCTCCAGCGATCCTTCCGCCTCAGCCTTCCAGGTAGCCAGAACTACAGGCATGCGCTACCACACCTGGCTAGTATTTTGATTTATCATAGAGATGAGGGCTCACCAAGTTGCCCAGGCTGGTCTTGAACCCGCAATATTTAGTATGTTAAGATTCATGCAAGCCTCTGACTTTAACCGGTACCTCGAACTGCAGCTATTGTGCTCTAGTCCACCGGTTCTCATTTTATCTTCTCTACATAAGTCTCCAGATTTTTGCAAAAAAGTAATTGCTGAAAGTGAGGGAAATAGTCTCATTGCTTCTTAAACAGAGTATCAACAAATGATCCTGTTCTCAGCCCCACCTTCTCCCCCACTTTCATAGGCACCTGGTGCACTTTCTCTCTACTATATTTTGACTGTGGTGACTTCAGAAGTATGCTGGAAAGCACCAGGGAAGTAACAAAATCTGTGGAGCACGGAAGCCAGGGATAGCACCATAGAGAGAAGAATGAGGCATCCTGCCTCTGTCACACTGTCTCCCTTGCCAGGACTGGCTCAGAGTCAGCGAAGACCTATGTGGTTAGCTGGAGATTTCCAGTGTTCCCCATTACAACCATATATACCAGCAGTCAAGTCACATATAATGGAATCTTCATTAGAATATCATAAGATTTCTCAGCAGAAACCTTTCAGGACAGGAAGAAATGATATATTCAAAGTGCTGAAAGAAAAGACAAAGGAAAAAAGGTCAGCCAAGAACATCAACAAAATGACTCTTCAGAAATGAAAGAGAAATAAAGACCTTCCCAGACAAGTAAAACCTGAAGGAATTCATTACCACTGGACTGGCCACATTACAAGAAATGCTTAAGGATATGCTGCAATTTGGAATAAAAGGATGATAATCACTATCATAAAAATATGTGGAAGTATAAAACTCACCAGTAGAGGTAAATTCATAATCAAGCTCAGATAACCTCAGTTATGTTTGGTGCTATATAAATCTTACAATCTTTTATTATAAAGGTTTAAAGTCAAAACAGTAAAAAACAACAATAGCTACAATTAGTGAATAAGAATTACACGATAAATACATACAAATAAATACAAGGCAACAAAAATAAAAATTGTGAAGGAAGAGGGTAGGAAAATGTCTGAAGTATTTTTATGCAACCAAAGTTACGTTGTTATCAACTTAACATAAAAATAGCCTTAAAATAGCCTAATATAGCTATAGGACTCTATGTTAGCCCCAGGTTAACCAAAAAGAAATAAATTATAGCAGAAAATTATCACAAGTGAGAAAGAAAGGAAACAAACTTTAGCATCACAGAGAACCATTAAAGTAATCAACAACAAAGGGGAAAAGGAAAAAGGAATCTAAAAAACAACCAGAAAAATCATTAACAAAATGGCAGTAATCCTTACCTATCAGTAATAAACTTGAGTGTAAATGGATTAAATTCTTCTATTAAAAATAGAGTGGTTGGATGAATAAAAATACATGTCCTGTTTATATGCTGCCCATAAGACTCACCTCATCATTGAAAACAAACATAGACTGAAAGTGAAAGGATGGCAAAAAATATTCCGTGCAAATGAAAACCAAAAGTGAGTAGGAATCATTATACTTACCTCAGATAAAATAGACTTTAAATCAAAAACTGTAAAAAAAAAAGACCAAGAACATCATTTTATGTTGATAAAGGAATCAATTCAATAGGAGGATATCACAAATTATAAGTACATATGCACTTGACACCAGAACACACAAATATGTAAAGCAAAAACTATTAGATCCAAAAGGAAAGATAGACTATAATATAATAATACTAGGGGACTTTGACAACCCATTTCAACAATGGATAGATCAATTGGCAGAAAATCAACAGGAAAACATTGAACTTAAACAGCACCACAGACCAAATATGTAACAGACATTTATAGAACATTCCATCCAATAGCTGCAGAATATACATTTTTCTTAAAAACACATGGAACATTCTCCAGACTAGATTATATGTTAGGCTACAAAACACTTCTTAATAAATGTAAAAATGTAGAAATTATATCAAGTATTTTTTCTGACCAAAGTGGCATAATACTAGAAATAATAAAAGAAAAACCTCAGAACATTTACAAATACATGGAAATTAACAAAATACTCCTAAATGACCAATGGGTCAATGATGAAACTAAAAGACGAATTTAAAAATATATTGAGACAATAAGAATGTAAACACATCATACCAAAACCTATAACAGTTTTAAAAAGGAAGTTTGCAACAATAAATGTCTATATCACAAAAAAATACATTTCTAATAAACCATCCATCGATGTACGTCAATGAACTATAAAAAAATCCAAAATTAGTAAAAGAAAGAAAATAATAAAGCTCAGAGCATAAATAAAGTAGAGAATAAAAATAAAAATTCAAAAGATCAACAAAATAAAGAAGAGTGGTTTTTTTTAAGATAAACAAAATTTTACTGTAGTTTCATAGTGAGAGACTAAAAAGTTGTCAAACATTTAGATAAACAAAAAAAGGGGGAAGATTCAAATAAAATCAGAAATTAAAAAGGAGACATTACAACTTATACTGCAAAAATACAAAAGATTATAAAAGACTATTAAGAACAAGTATGCTAACAATTTGTATAACCTAGAAGACATCGATATAATTTATCTCTTTTAAGTGGAAAATTTAATTTATTTACATAAAACATTATTATTGATATGTGAGGCTTTGTTCCCATTATATTGCTAATTGTTTTCTGTTTGTTTTATATATATATATATATATATTATTATTCTTTTCTTTTTCTTTTATTGATTGCCTTTGTTGTTTGGTGGAGTTCTGTAGTGGTACTACTTGAGTCCTTTCTCTTCCTCCTTTTTATAATTGCTCTAGCAGCGAAGTTTTTTTATTTTGTCTTGTCTGGAGCTTTTTGCTTTATGTTATTTTGTGTGTTTTCATGATGACATTGTCCTTTTGCTTCCAGGTTTAAGATGTTTTATAGCATTTCCATTCTTGTAGGACCTGTCTAGTGATAATGCATTTCCACAGCATTTGCTTGTCTGAGAAAGACTTTATTTCTCATTTTGCTGATGATAGTATCCTTAGCTAATCTTTATTTTCTCTTTAAGCACTTTATCACCCCATTCTTTTCTGGTCTGTAATGTTTCTGCAGAGATACCCACTATTAGGTTGACTAGACACTTTTCTTTTGTTCTTTGTTTTTGACAGTTTGACTTTAAGGTGCCATGGAGAAGATTTTATTGCACTGTATTTTCCTGGGAATACCTGAGTCTCCTGTATCTGAATGCTTAAATCTCTTGCTAGACTTGGTAATGTTTCATCTTTTATTTCATTAAATAGGTTTTATAATTCTTTATCTTTTTCACGCTCAGGGATACTGATAATTTGAATATTCAGTCACTTTATATTGTCCCAAATGTCATGAAGGCTTTGCTCATTTTTAAAATTCTTTTATCTTTATTTTTGTCTGGCTGGATTATTTCAAAAGGCCTGTCTTCAAGTTCTGAGATCTTTTTTCTTCTGCCTGATCCAGTCTATTGTTAAAGCTTTCAAATGTATTTTGTATTTTCTTTAATAAATTTTTCATTTCCAGAACTATTTTTGCTTTTTTGTTTGTTTTGATTCTTCAAAAAAAAAAACCTATCTCTTTGGTAAAATTCTTACTCATATCCTGAATTGGTTTTCTTATTTATTTGTGGTGTTTTTCAAAATTATTCTGTATCCTACTGAACTCCCTTAAAATCAATATTTTGAGTTCTTTATCTGAGATTTCAAAAAAGTTTTGATTAAGATCTATTGGTGGAGAGCTTTTGTTTTCCTTTGTAGATCTCATATATCCTTGCATGTTCATATTTCTTATGTGTTTACAATGACATCTGGTGTAACAGTTGCTTCTTCCTATCTTTGAATTTACTCTTGGAGGAGAGGGCTTTTTCCTAAAGATACATCTGTGGTGTTGGTTGGATAGAGGACTTTTTCTTTGGTTCTGGGTGCATGCAGTAGTGTAGTCTCTGTATGACATCTTTGGTTGTAAACAGTGTTAGTGGTTTTTGTGATTTTCTTGGTGAGTTATGGTGCAGTTATTAGCAGAGGCTGTAGTAAAGTTTTGTTGGCAACAGGGATGCTAAATAAGCTGGTCTTCAGGCCCCAGTGGTGGCAACAGTGGGTTGAGTATGCCTTTATTTGTGCTCCAGGGTGGAATATTCTGGCACCTGTATAGGTGGTTACTGGCAGGCTGATTATTTGGACTCCAGGTAGTTTGCTTGGATGCTGGTAGTGGCAGTGGTGGACTGCTCAGGTGAGTAAGTTCTCAGGCTCCTAGGGAGCAGGTGTGACTTGTGTGATGGCAGTAGCAGAATAATTATCTGCATCCTGAGCAGTGTTTCTTGATGTTGGTGATGTCTGCGATGGGCTAGATGGGCCATTCTCCAGGCCCACACTTTCAAATAGATGTCCTCTGAGATGGTAGCAACCAGAAGCTTAGGCTCAAGCTCAGGTTCCAGAAGGAGTGTTCAGGTGCTCAAAGTGGAAGATGGGATTTGGCAATCTCCAGGACCCCAGATTATGTACTCTGTCTTGGAAGGAGGGATGAAGCCAGGATAGGTCATCTTGTGCTCATGTTCCTCAGTGGTGAGAATAGGTACCACCTATGCTGGGCAGGGGTGGGACAATCCTCAGGCCCCAAGAGGAGTGCTTGGGTGAAGGGCAGTAGCAGCCATTCTAAGGCCCTGCATTGGAGAGGGTGGGGCTATCCTTGGTGGCCATGGCCCAGACCAGCGTATGAAGAATGTATATCCCTCTCATGCTATAGTCTTGCCTCAGCCCCAGCAGCATTAACCCATGCCTAACTCACTCTCCCAGTCTGGCTGCAGGAGCTCCTACCCAGTTCATGATCAAGTCCCAGCAGCAGCTTAGGTCCCACTCATTTCCCAGTCTCAGTCCTGGTGGCACTCACTTCCTGATACCAGCAGATGAAACCCATTCCTTACTGCTTTCTCAGCCCCAGCTGTGAGAGCACTCAAACTCACTCCCTAATCTTAGCAGCAACAGCCTGAGTTTTCATAACACCTCAGTCCTGGAGTCACTGGGCCCCAAGACAGCATGCAGTTTGCCAAAGCTAGGTTTGAAAATGGTGTTTTTCTGTAGCCACTGTTAGAAAGGATATGGGACCCAGCAGGAGCTCCCTCCCTGCATCCCACCATCTCCTGGCAGCTCACTATGTAAGTTTCAGGGATTGGGAGGATTGAGGGATTCTCCTGTGGCCAGGATTGCACAACTCCACAGTGGTGATATGAGCCACTGGAAGTCTCTCACTCACCCTTTCTTCATTATGGCTTCCATCCAATCCTAGCCAGGCAGGTTGCCTCTCTTCCTTCTCCTTTTCTGCTTTTGATGAATCCTGTCAATTCTCTGTTGAATTTCAGCATTCTCTCTGGGATGATATATTCAAAGTGTTACTGTTTATATACTATTTTGATTCTTCTAAGTCAGTGGTCCCTAACCTTTTGGCATCAGGAGCTGGTTTTGTGGGAGGGTGGGGGAGATGGTTTTAGAATGATTTAAGCACATTGTATTTATTGTGCACTGTATTTCTATTATTGTTACATTAATTTATCAGAATCTAATGCTGCCACTGACCTGACAGAAGACAGAGGTCAGGTGCAATGAGAGCAATGAGGAGAGACTGTAAATACAGATGAAGCTTCGCTCACTTGACTACTGCTCACCTCCTGCTATGCAGCATGATTCTTAACAGGCCAGGGACTGGTATCAGTCCATGGCCCAGGCGTTGGGGACCCCTTTTCTAAGTGGAGAAGGTGGGCATGGAATGCCTCTAGTCAGCCATCTTGAAACTCCCTCTTAGAAATGTATTTTTAGCCTTTTATTTACACTTTTTTTACATTGGGGAAAATAGTTAGCAACAAATAGCCATCTTGAAATCTTAGGTGTTCTTCTTGAAATTTTGAAATAATCCTGGAAAATAACCAATAATTGCCTATTATTTTCTTATAATCTAGTTTATTAGCAGCTCTACAACTTCTTTTGCTTCTTCCACTTCCCATGTTTTTCTTTTTCTCCTTTTCTCCTTTCGTCTTTATAGTTTATTGATAGATGTCAACAACATAACCAGTATAGAGATAAACAAACAAAAAATATGCTCTTTCTCTCTTTTTTTAAACATATGCATGTCTGTTTGCAACCAGTAATTCTACTTATAGGACTCTATTCCAAAGATACACTGGCTGAAATAGAAAATGCCTTCTTTTCTATTAGTTATTCGATGAGGAGGCATTTATTGCAATGCTATTTGTAACAGCAAAAGTTTAGACACAACCCAAATGTCCATTAAGAGTTGAATAAGCCATGGGCATCCATTGGAATGAAAAGTTATGTAGCTATAAAAAAATTAGAAAGACCTCTATCACCATGGAGATATCTCCAGGAAATAGCTAATAAAAAGAAAAAAACAACACCAACAAAGCGCGAAGGAATTCTACTTTTTGTATCATAAAGGAATAAGTACAGTACATTTTTACATTTAAAAAGAGACAATGAAATGATTAATCTAAAACTAAATAAAAACCGTTTGCTGTGGGGGGAAATAAAACAAGGGAGAGTACAGAAATGGAACTCAGACTTCTCTAAATTTACTTTGTTTTATAGTTTGAACTTGAAAACATGTAAATATCTTACATCATTAAGAAACAGATGAAATAAAGTTTTTTATTTGTTTGTTTAAGAGATGTGAGGTACATGTGAGGATTTGCTACATAAGTAATTTGCATGTAGGTGAGGTTTGGACTTCTAGTAAGCCCTCTCTCTTCTCTGGTAGTGGACACGGTACCCAATGGGTGATTGTGTCCCCCTTATCCCTCTCCCTACCTTTCCCTATTAGCAGTGCCCAGTATCAGTTGTTCCTGCCTTTGCATCTCAATGTTCAGGGCCCACTTATGAGTGATAATATGTGGTATTTAGTTTTTAACAAGGCTTTTTAGATGACCACGACTTACTCTTACCTATTGCAATGGAGAAAAAGGATTCCGATTAATGTGTAAATGCTTTACTGCTGCCAATGTGAGTAGGAAAAAGATGTATACATGGATCAATTAATTATTACTAAAGCTAATCAAGTATTCATAGGAAGTAAAATTACTGACCTCAAGGGGGGGAAGCATTTTTTTCCAAATTAACAATGACATTCTTCATGTCATTTAGCAATGCTGTTTGTTCTTGATTTCCTAGATTTCCTTTTGACTTCATTCTCTGAATATATACCAAATATTAAAATACATATTCAGAATTAGTTTTAAATAACCTATAGTGGCTTTCAAACTCGCAATACTATGGAAATCTAAGGATGGTTGAGAAAGATAACATGGCCCAGTGGCAAGAGCTATGATACAATTAAAAGATGATATGCACTGTCTCTAACTTCACGGAATTTATAAGAGATTAATTGTATGATGACTCACATAATAAATGTTACAAAATAAAATATAAAGGTAGCTATGAGAGCTGTAAGGCAAGGAGATTTAATTATAGAGGAAATCTCCTGAGAGATGAAGGACTAAGACCTAGAAAGAGGGGGTAAAGGAAAGGACTAATATCTTCAAGAGTTATCAATTTGGTTGCCTACAAGAATAAAAATAGAAAGCAGAACACACTTCATGACTTTCAGAGTGCTTGAAAAATTAGATGCCAATATTTAAGAACTTTGCGATTACAGAAGAAAAATCAAATCTCCAGATTTCTTTAAGAAATTGGAGGATCTAACACATGGCATCAACCAACGTATAGCTGATTAACAGTAGCAGTTGCTTTTATTAGAGTGTATTTTCCCTAACTTGCCACAGATACCATCACTCCTAACTGTCTTACACCTGATCTGTTTCACTTTAATTTGCCTCTGCTTGTGTTTGAATTTTCAACATCTGATCTAGACAGAAGGTTGCACTGCGCACTGAAGAATGGAAGTAAATCCTGTAGGACTTGAGCACAGAGACAAACAGGAATCAGAGGGGGAGCTGAAGCTGGAGTGGTGGTAAGTAGGTGCCAATAGAGATAGGGAAAAACACAAAGTATTTTTGCTACTCTATCCCAGTCAGTCAAAGCAGCACAGAAAGCTTCTGTGACAAGATGTATGGTATGTTTTCCACGCAGACCAAGCACATATGCAGTGGACACCAGCTGGGTGTCCTATAATTCAATTCAATTCTGACATCCATGCTGAGATCTCATAGGTTCAGTCCCACAAGACTGTCCCTCACTTCGGATGCTAGTCACAAGGCCCAGGTTGTAATGTTTGCTTCTGACTGGTTATATTTTGGGGGTTTCCATGACTTGTTCTTCAGGTTTGATTAATTTGTGAGAACAGCTCACCGAACTCAGAGAAACACTTTACTTATATTTACCCTTTTATTACAAAGGATACAGGCGAACAGCCAGAAGGAAGAGATGCACAGGGCAAGGCATTTGGGAGTTTCCATGCCCTCTCTGGGCACGCCACCCTCCAGGTACCCCGATATGTTCAACTATCCAGAAATTCTTTGAGCCCAGTCCTTTGGGGCTCTTATGGGGATGTCATTACATAAGCATGACTGATTAAGTCATCTGCCGTTGGTGATCAGCTCAACTTTCAGCTCCTCTTCTTTCCTGGAAAGTAAGAGGGGTGGGAGAAAGTTCCAAACCTTTAATCGCAGGGTTCCCATGGCAACCACTTCGCTATCCAGAGGCTGTCTAGAGACCCAAACTATCCAGGAACCTCCGGCCATCAGCCATCTCATCAGCTTACACAGACATTTATCACTTAAGAGATTCCAAAAGTGTTAAGAGATGTGTGCCAGGGAATGGAGATGAAAACCAAATATACTCAGTACTTCACAATATCACAGTGCCAGGTAGGGCAGACCTGGTAAGCCTTAGGTCGATGGATGCCAGTGAAGATAGTAAAGCACAGAAATTGCATGCTTGTATTTGAGTTTTAAAAATACTTCTGGCCAGGCACAGTGGCTCATGCCTGTACTCTCAGCACTTCGAGAGGCCAAGGAGGGAGGATTGCTTGAGCTCAGGTGTTCAAAACCAGACTGTGCAACATAGCAAGACCTTGTCTCTACAAAAAAAATCAAAAAATTAGCCAGGTGTGATAGCGTGTGCCTGTAGTCTCAGTTACTCAGGAGACAGGTGGGCTTGAGCCCAGGAGTTTGAGACTGTGGTGAACTATGATCATGCTATTGCTCTCCAGTCTAGGCAACAGAGTAAGACCCTGACTCAAAAATAAATAAATAAATAAATAATCTATAAAGTACTTCTCTAGATTGGGTGAAAAGTGGATTTCAAAGAATACTTGGAAAACTGAAGACTGAAAAGGATCAATTAGACTTATATTGTAAAGTTTCAGATGAAAATCAAGAATTTAAAATTGTGTGCAGGAATAGGTTCTACCCTGATAAAAGAAAGGCATCATGACTCTTCCACTTTCTCTAAAGACAATAAAATAAAAGTTAGTCAGATCTTTTTTTAAAAATGGATCAAAATTATTCTAATATGAAGGGGAAAAAACTTGCATAAAAAGTGGAAAATCAGCTGGGCTCGATGGCTCGGCCTGTAATCCCGCGTCTTTGGGAGGCTGAGGTGAGTGGATTGCCTGAGCCCGCGGGTTCGAGACCCACCTGGGCAGCGAGACCTCATCTCTACAATAAATCAAAAAATCAGCCGGGCATGGTAGCGCATGCCTGTAGTTCCGGCTACTCGGAAGGCTGAGGCGGAAGGATCGCTGGAGCCCAGCAGGTCGAGGCTGCGGTGGCCGAGAACGGCCACTGCACTCCAGTCTGGGCGACAGAGTGAGACTCCAACTCAAAAAAAAAAAAAAGTGGAAAATCAGACAATAAAACCTGAGTAGTGAAAATTTCCCGTTATATTACAGAAAAATCTTTCCCTTGCTCAATACAGTACATCCTAGTATTATTCAAATAAACTTAAACAGACACATTAAAAAGTTATAACTCAGAATGACCCATGAGGTTTATTTCCTGTTAGATTCTGTCCCCAGTTCTGCTCTTTAATTCTATTTGAATACATTTCAGAGATGATTCATCTTGTCAGTCTGCCAAGAGGTTTTCCTGCAGAGCGGGTGGCATGTACTTCACGTACTTTAGCAGGAACACAAGTGAGAACTTTTGTTCAGATCGCCCCCGGTTACCTTATTTGCTTCTCAGAAATAAGGCACACTTTAAAATAAATCAGTAACATTTTTCTCTCTCTCTCTCGGAATAAATATCATATTATAAGCAGTGAAAATTAATTAAAACACCAAAGAAGGGTTCCAAGTGATGATCTGGACCTAAATTTTAGGGACCCAGCTTCCTTCAGTGAGGCCCACTGCCTGGCATCTATGTGAATACTGCCTCTGATGTCCAGGGTAAGCCACCACTTTCTAGACCCAGCCTGCACCAGTGGGCACCATGACACATCTAACAGCACCACACACTCTCTTTTTGGTGATTCTTGTACTTGAAGGCATTGATGAGATTTTAGTCAAGACTATTATTTCATTATGGTCTCAGTTTACTCCCTACTACCTCCAACTTCACCTCAATGTTCAGACCTGGAGTTATTAAAAGCTGAACTAAAGTAATAATCCTGTATTACTTTAGATAGCTAATACTGAGTCATGTGTCAGAGACTGTTCAAAGTGCTTTATACATATTAATTCCTTTTATCCTCACAATAATCTTATCAAATAATTAGAAAAGTTATCCTTTTTACAAATAAAGATACTGGATCATAAATGGTTAAGTTACCAGTTCATGGTCAAAGCTAGTAAGGGGTAAAGTTGGAATTTGAACCCTTGCAATTAACCATCACTCTATAGATCTGGAGCCCATACTTTTAACCTCTACACTACAAATGTTCTACTGTACTTTGACTCACCTTTTTCCTGTAATATTTAAACTTTATTAAATGGGTCCTTTTCTAGGTGACTTCTAGTCTGCCACGAAGTTAGGCTCCTAGGCCAGGCGCCGTGACTCA
Organism: Carlito syrichta; assembly: GCF_000164805.1. Lineage (NCBI taxonomy): Eukaryota > Metazoa > Chordata > Mammalia > Primates > Tarsiidae > Carlito > Carlito syrichta. Next base: position 1,383,512 of record NW_007259503.1, read on the forward strand.
TTCCTTTAATCCCAGCACTTTGGGAGGCCGAGGCAGGAGGACTGCTTGAGTGCTTGAGCCAGGAGTTTGAGAGCAGCCTGAACAACATAAAAAGGCTCTGTCTCTAGAAAAAGAAATAAGGAAGGAAGGGAGGGAGGAAGGGAAGAAGGGAGGAAGAGAGGAAAAGAAAGAGGGAAAGAAAGAAGAGAAAGAGGGAGGGAGGAAAGAAGAAAGGAGAGGGAGGGAGGGAAAGGGGAGGGAGGGAAGGAGGGAGAGGAAAGAAGAAAAAAAGGAAGGAAGGAAGGAGAAAGAAAGAAAGAAAGAAAGAAAGAAAGAAAGAAAGAAAGAAAGAAAGAAAGAAAGGAGAAATTTGGTTCCTGATGGACACATTTTATCAGTCTAAGAGGCTGAGCACACATAACTGAATAGCAGGAACCCTGACTTAAGTTCAAGCTGAGATTCATACTTTTCTCAATCTCTGAGCAACAATGACCTCATGGTTGTTCCTCATTCTTCCTTCATCGTTATCGAGTCAGACCGACAACTTGACATTTTGCTTCTCCTACTTGATGCTCATATTCTTCCCTCAATTGGGCATGAGTAACAGCAGAGAGCAAATAAGGAATCCTCCCTCTTTGTTGCATCAGAAACAAGAAAGGGGGAAGGAAACTCTTTTTCACACAAGTGTCTTATTGAGGTTTGGCTGGCAGCAAGAACCGTGTATGCCTAAGATCCAAATTTCCCAGCTGCAACTCAAAATCTATTTTCTTTCTACAGAAAACTGATTAAGCCAAATTCATGAAGTCATCTCTTGAGCCATTCTTCTCCTAAATTCTCTTGTTTAGATACAAGCAGCACCATCTCTCTTTAAATTGTTTTTTAGTCATTTTTCTTCATACTCATCCTCAGTAAACTTGAAAAAGCCACCATTGTTTCTCACCTAAATTGCTGAAAAAACATCTTAGCTGGTTTTCCAGACTTCCATTCACCCTCAATTTCCAGTTTATTTTTCATACTCTAGCCAAAGAATCTTTGCAAAATACAAATCTCGTTGAGTTACCTCTGTACATAAGATTTTCAATGATTCTCCACTGCTCTTAGATAAATAAACATATTTTAACATTGCTTTCGGTGACCTGGTCTTGTTCATCTTTCCAAACTCATCATTCATTATCCTTCTCGAATCTTCATTGTCTTCTGTTCTACCACTCATAATTTCTCTTTGTTTCACGAAGGTAACTTCTTTTGAGTTTTTGCCTGGCTATGAGTGTTTGCATGGCTTTTCTCCCAGACCTCTCACTGTCCTTTCCTTTTCCAAGGTAACTCTTCCATATTTCATGTACTTCCATATCACCCTGTACTTCACCATTGTTTTCATGGAAGGTTGCATTTTAATTGTTATTGCTTGTATGGTTTGTGTCTCTGGCTAACGTAGAAGCTACACAGGAACAGGAACTACTTTATTTTGATGACTGTTATATCTCCAGCACCTATTACAGTGCCTGGTAAATAATAGGGACTTGATAATCATTCATTCCACTTGAGTAATCTGCTGCATTATGAGTTATATACATTCCCATGGGCCTATTTGGACACTGAACTTTCAAATTATATTCTAGACCAGTTTGTTAATACTTGGGATTTTTCCATTTTTTTCATTTGTTTATTTAGAAATGGAAGGCATTTTTACACAATCATTTTCTCCTTTCCTTCTAGATTTCTTATATTTGTTATTCAGTCAAGAAGGAATATAGAATAAAAACATGATCTGAGGTAGAGAAGTTAGAAATGGCATTAGGAGAACTAGAAAAAATAGAAAATGAAATAATTAAATGCTACCTATAAAGTGTTAACAAATTACCTGATGTTTATTGAGTGCCTAACAACCATAGTGTTGAGCACTTAGTAGATACTCAAAAAACATATATTCATATTTTTATGAATAAAACAATGTTTCAGCGTAATTTTATCTCCATGTCCCTAATAAAGAATCATGCTGGTTCAGCACCCACAAGACCACAAATGTAATTAAAGACATCAATAGATGTAAAAACAAGAACCACGTGATTATATAATTAGATGCAGGTAAAGTTTTTGATAAAATCCAGCATCCCTTCTTGATAAAAACCCTCAAACACCTAGGTATAGAAGGAACATATCTCAAAATAGTAAGTGCCATCAACGATAAACTCACAGCTAGCATATTGCTAAATGGACAGAAACTGAAAACATTTCCCCTGAAAACTGGAACAAGACAAGCCTGCCCATTCTCATCCCTCTTGCTCAACATTGTGTTGGAAGTCCTAGCTAGAGCAATTAGAAAAGAGAAGGAAACCAGGGGTATCCAAATAGGAAAAGAGGAAGTTAAGTTATCCCTCTTTGCTGATTATATGATCCTATACCTTGAAAATCCAAGAGAATCTGTCAAAATCCTGCTTGCACTGATAAAGGACTTTGGAAAAGTCTCTGGGTACAAGATAAATGTGCAAAAGACAGTTGCATTCTTATACATCAACAACAAGCAGGAGGAGAACCAAATAAAAAGAACAATCCCATTCACAATAGTCACACAAATAATGAAATACCTTGGCATCTTCCTAACTAGAGAAGTGAAAGACCTTTACAATGAGAACTACAAAACACAGTTCAAAGAAATCCAAGAAGACACAAACAAATAGAAAACTATTCCATGCTCTTGGATAGTAAGAATCAACATTGTTAAGATGGCCATCCTACCAAAGTCAATCTACAGATTCAACATAATACCCATTAAATTACCAGCTTCATTCTTTTCAGAACTGGAAATGACAATATATAAATTCATGTGGAAACATAAATGACCACAGATAGCTAAAACAATCCTCAGTAAAAAAACAAAGCAGGAGATATCACAATTCCAGACTTCAAACTCTATTATAAGGTTACAATAATCAAAACAGCCTGGTATTGATAAAAGAACAGGCATATAGACCAAAAGAACAGGATAGAGATTCTGGAAGCAAGGCCTCAATTTCTCAACCGACTCATCTTTGACAAAGCTCCAACAACAACCACTGGGAAGAGGAGAACCTATTCAGTAAATGGTGCTGGAAAAACTGACTGATCATATGCAGAAGATTGAAACAAGACCCTTACCTATCACAATACCCAAAAATTAACTCTAAATGGATCAAAGACCTAAATGCAAAACCTCAAACTATAAGAATCTTAGAAAATGCAGGAGACATGCTTATGGAAATTGGAACTGGCAAACAATTCCCAATCAAAACCATACATGCCCATACCATAAGAGATAAGATAGACAAGTGTGACAAACTTCTGCAAAGTAAAAGAAATCATCAAGAGAGCAGGGAGACAGTTCATAGAATGGGAAAAAATATTTGCCAAATGTATATCTGACAAAGACCTAACACCTAAGATCTACAAGAAACTCAAACATGCCAAAGGAAGAAAACAAATAGCCCCATTAAAAAGTGGGCAAAGACATGAATAGTCACTTCTCAAAAGAAGATATATGGTTAGCCAACAGACACATGAGAAAGTGCTCAGCCTCACTCATCATCAGAGAAGTGCAAATCAAAGCCATATTGAGATACCACCTAACCCCAATAAGAATGGCCATCATTAATAAAACAAACAACAACAGATGCTAGTGAGGATGCGGAGAAAAAAGAATGCTTCTACACTGCTGGTGGGAATGCAAAGTAGTGCAACCTCTTTGGAAGACAGTGTGGCAATTTCTGAAAAAACTAGAAATTGACCTTCCATATGACCCAAAAATTCCCCTATAGGAATATATCTGGAGGAACTCAAATCATTCTACAAAAAAGATACTTGCACACGGATGTTTGTTGTAACTCTATTCACTATAGCCAGAAACATTGAACCAACCATGCTGCCCATGGTTTGTATTTTAAAAATGTGGTACATATACACAATGGAATATTATGCAGCCATAAAGGACAAACATATGAACTTTGCAGCAACTTGGATGGATTTAGAGTCTATCATACTCAGTGATCTATCACAGAAACAAAGAACAGAGTACCATATATTTTCACTCATAGGTGGACCTTGAACAATTATCATAATACTATAAGAAAGGGATTGACAGTAGTGGAAAACTGCCAGAGAAGGGGAGGTGGGATTGGCAGTTGAGGGAAACTGCCAGGGGAGGGAGGGGCGCACTTCATCAACAAGGGTAACTGCATAATGAATATTTGTATACCTAACCCTGAATTGTACCCCATATCTTTAAAATGAAAGGAAAAAAAATTTTCCATGTTCAAAAAAAAAAAGAATCATAGCAGCTTTAAACATGGGCTTTAAATTTTTCATTTCTGCACTGTAGTAAGTTTTTTGTGAGATCTTTTTTCTTTAGAATTACAAACTTAGTGATCTGCCACCGAACAAAGAACTAAGTACCACATGTTCTCCCTCATAAGTGGACACTGAATATTTATCATACTGCTACAAGAAAGGGACGGGCAGTAGTGGGTAACTACTGGGGTGGGGGGAGGCAGGGGGGCACACAACATCAATAAGGGTACCTGATCTCAACTAGGCAAAGTGGGAACCAAAACGAGGCCCAAACTTTACCTATACAATGACCACTTGTATACCTAATCCTGAATTGAACCCCACATCTTTAAAATGAAAAAAAGAATTGCAAACTATTAGTAGAACAAAGTCTTTGTGGCAATGTGAGGTTTACGAAAGGTTTGGAAGTAATGCTAGCGTCTTTCTGATGGAGTATATTGTGGATAGAGCTGTGACCGGGTTCTAGGAGAAGGAAGCAGTAGGTAGCCCAGAGGGGTTAGATTTCCCTGACAGCAGGCAATGATAGTGGCATTGTTATTAGGATTCTGAGCCTTCAGCTACCACTTAGGTATTAAGTTGAAACTTCATTCTTATCTGATCCAAAATGCTTTAAAAAAAAAAAACTTAAATGATCCTTGGCTGTTCAAATTTCTTGGATATTAGAACAAGCAAAACTAAAGACTCTCTACTGAAAATGTTACTTAACTTAGATCCACTAAAACACCACATAGTAAGATAAGACAATTCGCTTACAAACAAAGCTTGCAAAGAAAAAAACAAAGCTAATATTAAGTCAGCAAAAACAATAAACAACAGATTTAGACCCGCAAGACTTTATGTATAAAATTATAAGAAAAAATTCTGAGCAGATATATATAAAACATTTAAATAAATACAGAATTCTATCACACACACAAAAGACAGGCAATTAAAAGCTATGAAGCGAGTCTGGGTGTGATGGCTCACGCGTATAATCCCAGCACTTTGGGAGGCCAAGGTGAGAGGATTGACTGAACCCACGGATTCGTGACCAGCCTGGGCAACTTGGCGAGACCTTGTCTCTACAATAAATCAAAAAATTAGCTGGGCGTGGTGGCACGTGCCTGTAGTTCCAGGTACTTGGAAGGCTGAGGTGGAAGGATCACCAGAGTCCAGCAGGTGGAATCTGCTGTGGCCATGTGCATGCCATTGCACTCCAGTCTGGGCGATAAAGTGAGACTCCAATTCAAAAAAAAAAAAAAAAAGCTCTGAACCTATAGATTTGAGGGAAAAATTAAACATTTAAAAATGAAAATACAAAAGTTAAAATTAAGAACTCAAATAATGGGCTAAGCAGTAAAAACATCTGAAAAGAGAATTAATAATGATAGATCTAAAGAAGTTCCACAGAAGTCATCACAGAGAGATAAGAAGATGGGAAATGGTAAAGAGGTATAGAAGACAGCAAGGGAAGGTTAGCAAAGACTAAGACAGAGTTCAGAATAAGAGAATAGATAGAAAGGTTAAGAGGCAAAATTTAAAGACATCCTGTCAGTAATTTTCAGATCCAATAAAAGTATGAATTTCCACAGATCTAGGTATTATAATGTATTCCAAGTAGGCTAAATTAAAAGCAAAATCCAGTATGGCAAACATGAAGTTACAAAGGAAAGACAGTTGCAATGATAGCAGCAGCAACAATGGAAGTCAAGAGAGAATGGAATAATCTCATCAAATTTTGAGAAGAAAAGAACTATTGCCGGGCTCAGTGGCTGGCTCGGCCTGTAATCCCGCGCCTTTGGGAGGCTGAGGTGAGTGGATTGCCTGAGACCACGGGTTCGAGATCCGCCTGGGCAACTTGGCAAGACCTCATCTCTACAATAAATCAAAAACTAGCCGGGCATGGTAGCGCGTGCCTGTAGTTCCAACTATTCAGAAGGCTGAGGCGGAAGGATCGGGGAGCCCAGCAGGTCGAGGCTGCGGTGGCCGGGAGCGGCCATGGCACTCCAGTCTGGGTGACTGAGTGAGACTCCAACTCAAAAAAATAAAAAGAAAAGAAAAGAACTATCAACCTAGAATTACATATCCAGCAAAACTGTCATTCACGGATGTGCAGAATAATCAGGCACAGTGGCTCATACCTATAATTCCAGCACTTTGAGAGGCCAAGGTGGGAGGATTACTTGAGCCCAGGAGTTCAAGACCAGCCTAGGCAACACAGTGAGACCTCATCTCTACAAAACAATCAAAAAATTAGCATGGTATGGTGGCACCTCTGGAGGCTGAGGCAAAAGTATCGCTTGAGCCGAGAGACACTTTAAAAAAACGAGTATGCAGAGTAAAAACATGTTTAGAGAAACCAAAACTGAGAAGAATTATTATTAAGAAATCTACACTATAGTCATGTATAGTAATAAGCAAAATTATGCCAGACGCATAGTATTAAATATAGAAGAAATCATGAGCAAATAAAGTAAGAAATATGTTTGTAAATAGAAGAAAACATTGACTTTATAATAATTTTAAAATAGTAATGTCAAAATTGTGAAAGAAAGGATAGTATAAAAATCCTGGAAAAAATTAGCAGCATATATGTAAAGGAAGGATTAAACTATTGTAAAATTTGTGTATTTTTCTTAGGAGAAGGTTAAGACATTGACAATTAAGGCTTCTGGGAATAACTTTCTAGATTATTCAGATAATATTTGTTAACCCTAAAAAGGTGAATCAACAGGTCGGGGCAAATAAACATTTATTCAGGACTATAGGCTGCAACGAGGGTAGCAGCCAGACACTACCAAAAAGAGAAAAGAGGACATATATTTATAAATGTTTATTTACATTACATATGTTGCTTGTCATATTATTTTATTCTAGATGTTCAGAATAAGCTACAGAAATCTGGGTCAGCATCAGGCAAGTGGGCAGTATTAGTGCTCGTTCTAAGCATTGAGGCAAACATGTATAGGTCAACAAAATTATCAGTTGACTAAACAAAGAAGAATTTACATCAGTTAGTCAGGAAAAACTATATACAAAATGTCCTTAAAGATTGTGACCAATTTCTTTGTATTGTGTATTGTTGAAGGCACAGATGTTTGTGAAAGAAATATTCTTTTGGGGATCTCAAAGTTCAAAGTAGTTTTCATGTGGAGTCAGTAGTCCAAGATGAAGTTACTGTGAAGAACTCACATTTCAGCCGGGCTTGGTGGCTCAGCCTGAAATCCCGCGCCTTTGGGAGGCTGAGGTGAGTGGATTGCCTGAGCCCGCGGGTTCGAGACCCGCCTGGGCCGCGAGACCTCATCTCTACAGTAAATCAAAAAATTAGCCAGGCGTGGTAGCGCACGCCTTCATTTTGATCAAGATATTTCTTCAAGGAGAGTTATGGTGACGATCAATCCCTAGGTGCTGACGTAAACTTAGTTCTGCATCAGTTTCATCTTGTCTTTTGAAACCAGGGTGAAGATGATCTGTTCTAGATCCTCCATGGTACATGCAGGGGAGAATTTATTAGCTATTTCATGGACTCACAGTCAAGTTTATTATTCCAGGTGCCACACTTCCTTCTAGATGTTCAGAATAAGCTACAGGAATCTGGGTCAGCATCGGGTGAACGGGCAGTATTAGTGCTCATTCTAAGCATTGAGGCAAACATATATAGGCCAACACAATTATCAGAAACAATAACAATTATCAGAAACAATATGTTATAGTTATACCAATTTATCCTATGACTGATCAGAAACATCCCCTTAAATAATAAGTCAATGGATGGTTTATTTATAGATGACATTTGTCTTAGTCAATCTGCCTGAACGTTAATTTTTATGAAGCCCAGTTTCAACTACCTCGCAGGCATTTATCCAAGTAGAAAATGAGGGTGTAAGCTAGCCCACGAATATCTTCCTATTCTGCCAACAGATAATCTAGGGCAATTATTTTATTTAATACAATTTTTGCTAATGATTAACTTTGGCAATTGAATTAGCTAAGTTACCTAGAGTTTGAGAGAGATTAAGAATCATGATCATATTTCTCCATGCTCCAGTCCAGGGAAGAAAAACACTAACAAATTGGACAAAAGATGGCATAAGTGTGTGTGTGTGTGTGTGTGTGTGTGTGTGTGTGTGTGTCTGTGTGCGCGCGCGCATGCACCTGGGTCCTCTAGGAGTTTCTCTTTCAAAGCAGGAGACATATAATCCTCCTGACCAAGAGAAGGTGTTGTTGGGGGTGGTGAATAGAGATCTTAGTAACATAAACACCCAAAGTGCACTGACTTGCTAATGAGAAAGAGTCAAGACATTTTCTTTTCCAGCCTCTAAAAGTATTTGGTCCCCATCCACAGACAAAAATATATTCTGGTGGAGCACACAGGCTTGTAGCATTTTAAGGATTTATTCTGAGGTACTGTCTGATTTGATATTTTCATTCAGTTTACATAGTGGGAAAAATTGAACAAAAAGTCAAATTTGTTTTGCGCTTGCAAAACCAAAATGACAAATAAGCCAGTTTTTTGTGTTGCTGCCTAAAAAGCAAGTTTTTAGTTGTTGAATTACAGCAGCAAGGATTCTTTTTTCATTCAAATGAAAATAGGGTCAAATTCAAACAGGGTAGGTTTTGGTTATAGACTTTCTTTGTGTACACCCAATAATAAATAAAGTTTGCATATACTGACTCTGCTGTGGCATTTGGAATTCCCAAGTAATTTGTTATCAGGGTTATCTGTGGGGCATAAGGAAAGGAGAACGTTTTACAATGATTATGAAAGACCCAACAGTTGGACAAATTACCACCATATGTGACATCATTGGATAACTAATTAAGGCATTTTAACTCCAAGCATTTACAGCTGATATAATAGTTTTAAAGCTTAATAATAAATTCATTGTCTATTATAATTTGGTTGAATCTTTTCTAACAAACATGCACAAAAGAAGTCTCAAATAAATGTCAGCAGTTAACATAATGCCTGTAGCAAGTTTTCAACTGGTCACACTATACAACTGGTACCTTTCAACATTTGGTAAGTTGCAGAGTCAGGTTTTCAGTTAAAGTTGATATCATGGGGGTTGGGCTGCTTTTTTAAGGTGTGAAATGTGGATCCAGGAATCTATTTCCTGTAATCTTCCAGTACAAGGATTAGTTAGCAACATTTGATAAGGTTCATCTCATCAAGGAATTTTTGGAGGTAAGGTACTTCACAAAGTCTCCAGGTTGAACTTGCTATAGTGTGTCATCGTCCCCAAGAGACTCTTTTTAAAAAGCATCTTTTACAAGTTCATTGTTATGATTCACTTGGGTGATTAGTCCTTTGCGTAGAGAAGTATTGGTTCTTTACTAAAAAGAGAATCACAATGAGCCAAGGATAATAGTATAGATCTGCTTGTTACTGTCTCAGAAGGAGATAGGTTAAGTTTCCTTCATGGAATAACTCTCAGACTCATTAATAATAATGATAGACAGTTTGGGCAAGGCAATTTGAAATTGCCCATATATTTTCCTAGCTGGATGGGGGGGGGTTGAGTTTTTTTTGTTTTGTTTTGTTTTGTTTGAGTCTCACTCTTGTCATTGTGTTAGTTTTTTCAACGAGGCCTGAAGAATGAGGGTGGTATGCACAGTGAAAGTGCTAAAATATAGGCTATGCCCTGCAGACAAGTTGGAGAGTCTGTTCTGTAAAATGAGTACCCTGGTCTCTGTGTGGCACTTTAGGAACAACTCAGGTAGACATTTTTTTAGTAACACTTCACTACTACCATAGCAGTTGCTTGATGACAAAGGAAGCAGGCTTCTACCCAATTTGAATACATGCAGAACATAACCAAAACATATTTGTAACCTCAAAAGGGAGGCAACTGGATAAAATCTATTTGAAATACTTCAAAAGGGGCTTCTAGAAGGTCAAATTTCCCTCTTGAAGTTCTTATGGGTTTTCCCAGATGAAACTTTGGACAGGTTATGCATGCATTATGTGCCCAGCCTGCCTCAGAACAGAACTTTCACCACCAATACTGTTTTGCATACCTCATCCTTTTATCAGCTTCCCAGTGAGTTCAATCATGGTTTTTCTAACAAAAACTTTGCTAAAGCTTTAGGTAATATAGGTTTCTTTTAGCGGTACCTTTCCAGAGATCCTTTTGGGTATCTAAAGAGTTGTCTTGTTCTTTCCATTTATTAATCTTACTGACAAATTCATGTTGTTATGCACGTCTTGTTATAGTCTTCATGGTTTTTGTAAGTATAAATTCATTATCCTTTCAGCTTTTGATTATTGAGTCTTATCTAAGGTTTGAGACAATTGATTAGCCAAGTTTACTACGTCTGAGATACTTGTGGTTTCTCAATTTAGCTGTACTCTCTTAACCAACATGGCTAAATCTTCAAGACCATTGACAGCCATAGTGACATCAGTCTTTTTCGTGAGACCAGAATTTTCTTTGACACTTCTACTCTATTATAAGAATCATGAGCCAAGACACCTTGTTTCTGAGTGCAAACCAGAATTTTATTGCAGTCAATTGGTTTTGGAAAAGCTATGGGAATATCTTTAATTAATTTGTCAGTCAAACTTTTTTTCCTATATCTTGGTAAAAATTTCAATTTAAATCATCAGAGGGATTTTTCCATCTTGGCATTTCTACCTAATGGCTCACTCATCCCAGTCCCAGCAGCAAATGTGTTAATTGATAAATATCAGAAAATCCAGGGACATAGGTCATGCAGATTGTCATGAATTTCTAATAAATCTGAGGGGTCCTCAGTAACTTGGGGAAATCCTTTGGCTATTGCACGCAACTCAAAATGAGATCAGGGAATGTAAGATGCCTCCAGTAAATTCTTTTCATTAATTGCACAGTCTTAGGGTATATAGGAATTAGGGCAGATTAGGAAAAGCCATCATGGGGGTTTGCAGGTTTAGAGGAATGCAGAACAAATTCAGGTTTAAACTGTTTTGAGTGGCTGTAGAGGAGAAAGTTTAGAGTTTGTCAACAGGAATTCGTCCAGTGAGGGATATAAGAGAGAAGTTAGAGATGAACATTCCCCTAAAGACTTTAATTTTAAATCTTTATTTTCCTTTACTAATTTAGAAACTGGTCTTGGAGAGAAGCTATTTTAGATTGATGTTTTTGTTTTTGGGTTGTTTTTTTTTTGTAGCTTTGGAGTACCAATTAAAGTACGCCTTTCACTCCTTTTGGGAGGTGTGACCCTTTTTATTTTCAAGGTGTTGTCTTAAAAAAATAGGTTTGTAAAGGACTGGATAAAAAAAAATGTGGTACATATATACAATGGAATATTACGCAGCCATAAAGAAAAACAAAATCATGAACTTCGCAGCAATGTGGATGGAATTAGAGCTTATAATACTGAGTGATCTCTCACAGAAACAAAGAGCTGAGTATCACATGTTCTCACTCATAAGTGGACCTTGAACAACTACCGTATTACTGCAGGAAAGGGATTGAAAGTAGCAAGAAACTGTGGGGAGGGGGGTGGGGGAGATAGCTGGTATTGATGGTAGTCGATATCCACCTGGGGAAGGGAGGGTTCACCTCATCAGTAAGGGTACTTGCACAATGAACATTTGTATTCCTAACCCTGAATTGCACCCCACAACTTCAAAATAAAAATTAAAAGAGAAAAAAATTAAATTAAATTAAAAAATAGGTTTGGGGACAAAGATGGTAAAAATAGAAGATAACCCATTTATATCCCTCCATATTAAGAATCCTGTACCCATCCACAGTCAAAATCTCTCTGTGAGAGCCTTAGGATTCAGATAGGAATTCATGAAACCCCTGAGACTAGGACCTTGGGGGGTCATTTAAAAAGTGCAAACTGACCAATACCCAGTTGGCTGATTTGTCAAATTTGCTTCTAAATTCAAGTCTGGAAGAGGCCCAGTCCTTTAAGTGGCTTGGCTACAGCCGCATTTGGCCTTGAGCCTGCAACCAAAACTATCATGAGGTCCAAAAGGAAACGTGCACATTAGTCCCTTGGTGGAAAGCTTTGTCTGCCTGCTGACAGCAGTCTTGCCAGTGAACCTGAAAGTTGCCCTGTGGCTCTGTTCCAGCCCCACTCAGTGAGGGTCCCAGCTGAGAGCTACTTGAACGAGAACCCAGAAGGAGCCTGGGAGGCTCACCACAACCTTGATCCCACAGCAGATCCCAAGAGGGCCCAGTCTCAGCTCCAACCTGTCCTGCAGCAGCTGAGAAACTATCCTGTCCCTACAGGTCCCTCTGTGAGACTGTGCTATCCAGACTCCATGCCACAGCAGATCCTGAGAAGACCTAGTCTCTATTACAGCCCCCTTTTGCTGCAGCTAAGGAACTGTCCCATCTATGAAAGAACTTGTTGGGAGACAAGTTTCCTCTAAGCCAATTATACCAGGCTTTCCAGCCTCTGTCGCACAGCATTTCCGGAGGGGACACAGTAGCAGCTCTAGCCTGAAACTCCAGCCCCTCCCACTGCACTTGGGCAACTATCACATCGTGCTGAGACCAATTAGGAGATGTACACCTGTCCGGGCCAATGAAACTGGGCTCTCGGCCGGGCTCGGTGGTTCAGTCTGTAATCCTTGGGGAGGCTTAGGTGAGTGGATTGCCTGAGTCCACGGGTTTGAGACCAGCCAGGGCAACTTGGCGAGACCTAGTCTCTACGATGAAATAAAAAATAGCCGGGCGTGGTAGCGCGCGTCTGTAGTTCCGACTACTTGGAAGGCTGAGGTGGAAGGATCACCGGAGCGCAGAACGTCGACGCTGGCCATGGCCTGGGCGAAGGAGTGAGACCCCAACTCAAAAAAAGAAAAGAAAAGAAAAGAAACCGGGCTTTCCAGCTTCAATCCCACGACAGATTTTGGGAGGGCTCACTCTCAGCTCTAACCTGTACTGCCGCAATTGGGGAACTACCTAGTCTGTGCAGAGTTCTTTTGGGAGATGTGTATCCTCTAAGCCAATGAAATTGGGCTTTCTCTCCTCTATTCCACAATAGATCATGAAAAGATCCAGCATCAGCTCTAGCCCCTCTCTTTGCAGTCAGGGAACTATCCTATTTGGCTGAGACCTGCTGGGAGACATAAACATGGCTGGACCAGTGAAACAATTACTATCTTAGCCTTTTGTTCCATAGCAGATTCTGAGGGAGCACAGCTCTGGCCCAGATCTGGCCCCTCCTGCTATAATTAAAGAGCTATCTCATCTGTGCAAAGACTTTTTGAGAGACATGTGCCTCTGCCGACAGCAGATCCCAAGGGGGCTCAATCTCAGCTCCAGGCCCTCCTGCTGGTGTGAGGGAACTATGCTTTCTGTACAGGAAACTGCTTGGAGACACACACTTGTCTAAGACAACATGATAGGCAAGTTAGCCTGTATTTCACAACAAATCCCAAATGGGTCCAATCTCAGTTCAGGCTCCTCCTGTTGCAGTCAAGAAACCACACTGCTTGTGCAAAAATCTACTGGATGTTGCACACCCATGTGAGCCAATGAACCAGGCCAACTGGTGTCTCTCCCACAGCAGATCCTGAGGGGCCCATTCTCAACTCCAGTCCCTCCCACTACAGTCAAGGACCCATCTTACCTGTGTAGATACCTGCTGGGAAGGGTGCCCACTGGGCCACCAATATAGTTTTCTGGACTCAGGTCTCTACCTGGCATTCTCTTACAACCCCAGTACATTCCTTGGGTCTTCTTCTCCAGGTCCATCTGGGCTGAAAAGTTGTGTCAACCTCAGAGTCCTTGCAAAACTTGTGATAAGCCTGGTCTAAGAGTGTCTTCTTATGTTGAGATAGCTGCATTGGTCACAGGCTAAGGGAACACAACAGTCATTCTGCTTAGAAACTCTGAAAGGTTCTGTAAAGATAAACAGGTACACAAACAAAATCAGACTAAGACTAAAAAAAAAATACTAATCTTTCAATGCACAGACATTGTCACACATCCATAAGCATCAGCATTCAGGGAAATATGGCCCTACCAAACTGATAAAATAAGGTGCCTCCCTAAAGTGACGGAGAAAATTAACCACTCAGATGAAGAATTCTAAATAGTTGACTTAAGAAAGCTCAAATAACTTCAAGAAAATACAGGGAATTAATTCAAATTTTTATGAGAGAAATTTTTCAGAGAGATTGAAATATTTTTTTAAATCAAAGAGAAATCTTGGAGCAACAGCCAGGCATGGTGGCACATGCTATAGTCCCAGCTACCAGCTACCTGGGAGGCTGAAGCAGGAGGATTACTCAAACCCAGGAGTTCAAGGCTGCAGTGAGATATGATCACTGTACTCCAGCCTACATGATAGAGCAAGACTTCATCTCTAAAAAATTAATAATAACAGAAAGTCTTCCAAACCTGGAGAAAGATATAAGTACAGAAAGATCAAAAGTCTACAAAAAGAATCAACTCAAATAAGAGTACCCAAAAGCATATTATAATCAGACTCACAAAGATCAAAGACACCAAAAAGATCCTGAAAGCAGTGAGAGGAACGCAAATAACGTGTAAGACAGATCCAATACACTTGGCAGCAGACTTATCAGCAGACTCTACAGACAAGTAGGAAACGGGGAAATATATTAAGAGTTTTGAAGGAAAAAAAGCTGCCAAACAAGAATACTGTACTCAACAAAGCTATCCTTCAAAAATGCAGAAGAGATTCTTTCCCAGATCAATAAAAGCTGAGAGAATTTATTACTACCAGACTGTGTGAAAAGAAATGCTAAAAGAAGTTCTTCAAACCAAAGAAAAGGATGTTAACATGATTGTTACACTAACATTTTCATTGACATCTGTAACCCACTATTACTAAAAAGACTAAAAGACAAAACTATTAAAAATATACTATAACAATTTGCTAAGATATAGGCAATATAAAAAAACTGACATCAAAAATTCAAAGTGTTGGATTAGAAAGAATTTAATGTATAAAGGATTTTTTGTTGTTGCAGTTGGTTTGTAAAAGTAAAAAGATGGACAAGGATATACTAGGCAAATATTAATCACAAGAAAACTGACACATATTAATAAGAGATAGAACACACTTAAAATGAGAAATGTTGTTAGGGACAAACAGTGAGAGTAGAAATGAAACTTCAATCCAGGATAAGGGACTTCTTCTGCAAATTTATATAGCAGGCCCACCATCTTCAGAATCTCTTCCCCTTTTGCCGTGCCCTAATGAAAAAGCCATTGAGATGATAACTCCTCTCCTCCTGCTTTGCTTGCACACTCTTTTTAGTAGCCTAGTATAGCAGTTCTCAATCCTCCCTGCATTAAAATCTCCTGCAGAGCTTTCATGAACCCTTCAATGGTCTCCCACAGCTTTTAAATAAGGTGCAAATCCTTTGACTTTGCTTGCAAAGCTCTTCTTGATCTATGCCCTGCCTCCCTATCCAAACTCAGCTCCTGCTGCTAGTTCCTTCAGATGCAACGTGCCAGTAATATTTATCTTCATCCTCTCTTTACACGCTTTGCCTTTCTAGTCTCATGTCTTACATATGTTGGCATATGTTGTTTTCTCTCCTTAAAACTTTTTCATTGTCTCTCCGCCCTACACTGCCCTTGACTAATTCTCCCTTCTACTTATTGCCTGCCTAATTCTAACTACCCCTTCAGGTCTCAATATGCATTTCACTTCTTCCAAATGACCCTGAACATCCTAGGATAGATCCCACTGTTATAACAGAAACCAGCATCTGTATTTTGGAACATTCATCTGACTTTACTTAAATTATCATAAAATACTATTTGTCTGTGTCTGTCTTCTCTCTCAAACTGTAAGCTCCAGGAGGGCAAAGAAGAGTATGACTTGTTCACTACTGTCTATCCAGCAATGAGCACAGCACCTGCAGTGAGTGAGGAAAATGCTTCCAAATACTGAATGAGCAAATGAATGAATGAAGGAATGAATACAAAGTTTCCAGCTTTACCCACCCAGTCCCCTTTTGCCATTCCTAGACCCTGCAGATACTGAAATAGGGAACTTATAATGTGACCCAGATTTGAGTAGACAAACAATTTCTAAATAAAATGACACTTGAGAAATGCTAATAAGAGTTTAATCTTCACAGTGAGAAAAGATTGTCTTAGATGCTCTGACCAAACACCAGTCCATACTTAAACGGCTTCTGTCCCTCCCTCTTTCACTCTCAGGAATCGAAGCCCTTTGCTCTACTTTTGGTAGTTGTTTTCATATTTCATCTAGATATATTTTTCATTTTAAAATTCTATAAATCTTTCTTCCTTTTGCCTTCCATAGCATCTTATATATTGCAAGTTAACCTTTGTGGATTGTAGTATACTATGTGCTGTCCACGTCACATGGCAAACCTGGTCATTAGTCTACAATGAAAGTTTTGTCTTTACAAACTTATATACCAAGCATGTCACTTCACCTTTGATTCATTCCACACTCATTCGTTGCCCTTCTTAAAATAGCTCTTAGAAACTCATTCTTCTCATAAGTGACTAGAATTCCAGGAAGTGAAATGAAACATAAAGGAGAGAATCCAAGTGAAGCATGTTCACAAAACGCCCACACATCAACAACATACTATTATTCCCTCGCATACACATGATTATTGTCTCTTAAGAGCAAAACAAAACGAAACAAAGTCTACATTAACTTTCCTTAAAATAATCTGTCTCAGAAATCCTACCATTTTTCCCCCAAAATATTTCTGTTACAGAGCCTGATAAATTCCACATTACCTTTCATAGTAAATATGGATAAAATAACACCACTATATATGGAAACAAAAAAAAAATCTTTGTTACTTCTCTTTTAATGAAAATATTTTGAACATTTAATATGAGAAATTATATATCCTATTTATATTTACAATCTATCCGAGGTAATAGGATAACCTAAATAACTTTTTGAAATATTAAAAGGAATAATTCAATGTAAAAAGCAAAAGCATTGTGACAAAAAATAGGATGGAGATGAATGCCCAATGAGCCAAAGATATATCCTCTGACTCAAAGACACTAACTAGAAAAACCCTAAGTTGACAATGATAATCAGAAAAATACAAATAAATTCAGTGAAATCTTGGCTATAACTAAAATAATAACTAAACTGGACAGTCAAAAATAAGGAAACATTAAGCCAAAGGTGTTTATGTATATATATGCCACATTGATGATCTAACCTGAAGTTGAGACTGTAACAGCCCAAGATAAAGGAATTGCTGTACCTGAAAATTTACATTTAGTAGCAAAATGTACTAGCTGGAAAGAGATTAGTTGCTGAGTTAAAACAATTCTCTTTGATTTCTGTGTGAAAATTCCACATAACTGTGGGACTACCAGAGTTCAAACTGAATATTTCATCCTCTGCTTTTAATGAATATTTCTATTTTATAGAGTAGACAGATGGTTCCAATTCTCTATCAGAAGAATTTTAGGAATTAAAGTCATTATTTTTATGAACTCCCAAATTAGAGAACATGTGCTTCCAATATAGGAAGATTTCTGTCAATTTTTCCAGAAAAAAATTGCTTATACAGTCTTACTCTGTTTACAACCCACTTATTTCCTCCTTTCACTCTATGCTCTGCTTCAACCATGACCATATGTTACTAATAGCTCAGTGGCATGTTATGCTTTTTGCCTAGGGCATCTTCTCTTGCTATGGGCCTCAGTCAAAACTGGCAGGCTTTCCGGTACCTGGTAAATGGCCAAAGCAGGATACACAACGTGACTATATTATATGCTCCTTCCAAGACATACCAAGTGTTAGGACACTTTCTTAGTGGTGAAGGGTCCAAAGTACAGTAAGTTGTTTTTTCCTTTGGCAGGGTATCCTAACAACTCCCAGATGTACTTTTACTACTACTGCAGGATCTGGCACCAAGGTTGTCTGGCCTTCCCTTCATTCAGGGAAATCTGACAGTCAATGTAAACAAGTGGGGTTGAGAATTGGCTAAAGAATCTGATCATGACTTTTTTATACATGGCTTAAGATCTCTGTTTACTAGAACCAGAGTCTTTGTTTTGTTTTATGTTATGTGGTTGCTGTACTTTCATTTTTTTTCCTAGCAAACTCATCCACAATCAATTGGGCATAGCTAAATAGTTGTTCCAGGCCAACCACTCTGATGATCGTGCCAGTTCTCCTGTCTGTTATGGTCCTGCCTGGTGTCTGCCGTTCCCATGGGACTGTTCATTTTAAATGAAGTATTTTATAACAGAATTTCTGGTCCAGAAAGAATGGTGTTTTAAACAGATGTTTTAAAGATGCTTGTGCTTTCTTCAATATCTATTTCAAGAGTTTGTTGAATAGGCTTTCCTTTCGGCCCTCTAGAGATTATTGAAATAATTTCTAAGATTATGCCTTTCTATTATTTTAATGTCTTAACTTTCTTTGACTGTTGAATTCATTTTTATGTTTCTGTTTGTGTATGTGTATAAATCAAGACAAAAACAAAAAAAGCTTACAAGCAAGCCAGCTAGCCTATTACATATAAAATCTCTGATATGTGAACCACATGGACAAATTCAGCAAAACTAAAATAATACTGCATTCTCCTTGGTCAAGCAGCCACAAAATCTATTTCCACATATAGAGTTAACATGCTGGCTGGGCTCCGTGGCTCAGCCTGTAATCCCAGTGCTTTGGGAGGCCGAGATTAGTGGATTGCCTGAGCCCGCAGGTTCAAGCCCCGCCTGGGCAACTTGGCGAGACCTCATCTCTACAATAAATCAAAAAATTAGCCGGACGTGGTAGCGCGCTCCTGTAGTTCCAGCTATTTGGAAGGCTGAGGCGGAAGGATCACTGGAGCCCAGCAGGTCGAGGCTATGGTGGCCGGGAGCGGCCACTGCACTACAGTCTGGGTGACAGAGTGAGACTCCAACTCAAACAAAAACAAAATCAAAAAACATGCATTGGCATGTCCATGCCTGCCACTCTTTTGTTGTGTAAAATTTTGTTTTCCAAGATTGATTTTTGATTCTGGGGCATGCCAGGGAATGATTCTAATTCGTGATCTATGGATAAAAAGATATGGTGCATGAGGAAAATTGTTGACTTGTTTCTCAATGGGCACTCCTTCAACTGAAGGTATACAGGCATCTACCAGCATGAAAGGAAACAGCTTGAAAAATAACAGACAAAGAAGTGTGACTTTTCTGTCAAGAAAAGCTCAGTGGAGATTTAGAAGGGTTTAGAGGTTCAAATTATTCTGATGTCTCTGAATAATTTTTAATTATTGATTGATGCCTTAACTTTCGTGTACGAAATCCAGCAAACTCTGATTGTAGTCCTTAGTGTTGTTCACCAAGTATTTTCAGCTCTCATACTGGGCATGATGTAGGTCCTTGCCCCCTTGAAGTAATGAAAGGTCATATGACTTGCTTTAGCCAAAGCCATATGAGCAGAAGTGATGCCTGTCACTTCCTTTAGAAGCTTTAAGAACCAGTGCACAATTCATCACACCTTCTTTCCTTCCCTCTGCCACAAAGATCAGCAATGTTTCGGATTATTACTTCAGCATCAGCCTGAGTCCTTGGGTAAGGGTGATGCCAAGGAGAACTGCCAGCTAGCCTGCAATGGATATGCTAGAGTACAAATGAGAAACAAAACTTTATTTGTTCAAGCCACTAAGATTGTGGATTTTTTTTTAAATCATAGCTTAACCCAGCCCATCCTGACTGATACAGATCTAAATTCAACCGGTAATTAAACACTGAGTTTGATTATTTTTTCTTTCTTTCTTTCTTTCTTTCTTTTTTTCTTTTTCTTTTTTTTTTTAGTTGGAATCTCACTTTGTCACCTGGACTGGAGTGCAGTGAAACAATCACAGTTCACCTCAACTTTGACCTTCTCAGGCGATCCTTCCACCTCAGCTTCCCAAGTAGCTGGGAGCATGGTCATGTACAGTATGCCTGCTTAATTTTTTTGTGGAGACGAGTACTCGTTATGTTGCCCAGGCTGATCTCAAACTCCTGGGCTCAAGAAATTCTGCTGCCTCAGCTTTCCAAAGCACTGAGATTACAGGCACAAGCTACTGTGCCCATCCATGAGTTTGATTCGTATTTCTCTCAGTTCAATATGTACAAGATATAGAAGATTCTTTCAAAATACTAAAATAAAGTCCCTGAGTTTACATTCATTTTTAAATGATACTTTGATCTTGAGACTTTCATTCCTTTGCTTTTGTTCATCCAATGTTTTCAGAAGAAGCCTCTCCCTAATCCGCTGTCTTTGAATTCCTCACATCCTTTTTATTGTTTCAGGATAGAAACGATTCTAAGCTCCTAAACTTTATCTTTGCTTGAGTTTTTTTCCCAGATGATTGTAGGTGATAAGTTACCTAGGTGTTTTTTCACAGAGAACTATACTTGATAATTCACTCTTTTCTTTGTCCTGAGACTCCTCATCACTATGTACCTTGCATAATAACAAAAGAAACTGACTCTAACTAACATAAACAAAAGGGAATTTAGTGGAGCAATAGTGGGGTCTCTCAGAGAAGACAGGAAATTGGGGCACCAGACTTGGCATGGGAAAGAAACCAAAGGAACTCCAGAAGACAAAGAATGAAGAACAAGAGGTAATGAGGTAATAAGCCCCTTAAAGCTAGAATAGCTCTTTGTGGCCATGAAAGTTCTTTGACTGTTCTCTCTGTCTTTGCATCACTTGCTCAGACTTCAAAGTCTTGGAAGAAAGCATTTAATTCCTAGATTTTAGATTGCAAGCTCACCCACTAGCATTTCCAAGCAGTGGGCAAGAATTGGTGGAGAACATTAGCCTCTCAAAGTGTCATCATTAGAAGCATGGATGGGCCTGGAATTTCCTCTCAAAACAATTATACACAGTAAGATAGAGGTAAATCCTCAAAGAAATCAAATTTCTACTGGGAATAAGAATGGATGCTAGCCAACAACTCCAAAAAAAGGTAGTTGTTCACCAGAGAAGTAAGAAAAGGAAAGAGTAATATGGTCCTTAATCAAAGAGAAGTTTATGGCTTCATTATGTTATTAATAATTAGTTTATTGCAGAAGCTCAGGAAGCATTCACTTATAAAATGCATTTTTTCTTACATGTAGTCATGTAGTTGAGGACACAACAGAATAATACAAACCTTAATTTAAACCAGATCTGTCATTAATTAGATGCTTTGGGGTAAGTTCCTTAACCTCTTTGAATCTCTGTTTCCCCTAAGAGTTATCTGGGGATTCTGAGTTAATATGTATAGAATGCCTGACACACATCCTGCACTAAACAAACAGTTTTCATCTCCCGTGTATTAGTCAGGGTTTTCCGGAGGAATAGAGTGTGTGTGTGTGTGTGTGTGTGTGTGTGTGTGTGTGTGTGTGTGCGCGCGCTCAAAGATTTATTTTTAAGAATTTGGTTCACATGATAATAGAGGCTAGGAAGCACAAAATCTGCATGGTGGGCCAGCAGGATGAAAAACCATAGAAAAGCCGATGCTGCAGTTCCAGTTTAAAGGCCATTAGTCTAAAGACCTGAGAAGGAGCCAATGTTTTAGTTTAAGTAGAAAAGTGGTCATCTGCTGGATTCCATCTTGCACAGGGGAGGTCAGTCATTTGTTTTATTCAGACTATCAACTGATTGGATGAAGCCCACCCAAATAATAAAGGGTAATCTGCTATACTCATAGTCCAGCAATGTAAATGTTAATCTCATCCAAAAACACCCTCACAGAAATATCCAGAATAATCTGTGACTGCATATCTGAGCATTGTGGCACAGCCACATTGACCCATAGAATTAACCATCTCCCCCTGAGAGATGTTATTATCCAGGAAAATAAACTTCTTTCTCTGAATTCAGGAAAGCACTTTATTAGGCTCTTATAACCAGTTGGGAAAAGGGTACCTGAGATTGGGCCTATGGGAGTGATAGGGATGGCAGGTATGAGACATAAAGCAGCAGATTCCAGAAGTCAGGCACTCAAGTTTTAGAAGAGACTCACCCTCCCCAGGAAATCTTCTGCTATGACAAAAAGAAGATATGGTTTGACTCTCCCCCCAAAATGGTAATATCTCCAACACTAAACCCTATCAACAAATCTTGAACCTGATAAAAAAATGGTTTAATCATCGGCAAGCTTGTGTCTGTACTCCTAGAACAACGTCAGAATAGTACTTTGGCCCACTCTAGGCCAGGCCAGTGGACACAGAAAAGCAAAATTTCTACTACCAATATTCAAATGCATGCGGATGACATAGATGAGAAAAATAAGGGCCCTGCAAGGAGCTCTCTGAAGATACGTTGAATCAAAGAAGACTAATGACTGTATGTAACACAATACATACTTAGAAATAAACACGTGTTCACAAGCAAGATTCTCATGAAACACATTCTCCAGGCAGATAGGGCTCACAAGAAGCTCCTGGAAGACACTGACATTTGAATATGTCCCCCAAATTTCATGTGTTGGAAACTTAATCCCCATTGTGACTGTATGGAAATGTGGGGCCTTTAGGAGGTGATTGGATCAGGAGGGCTCTTCCCTTATAAATGGGTTAATCCACTTATAGATTAACGAGTTGCCATGGTAGTAGCAGCACTGGGTGGTTTTACAAGCACATGCATTCTCTCCTCCCTCGTGTCATGTGGTGCTCAGGACTCTCCATAGTCCCCACCAGAAAGTAGGCGTCAGCAGATGCAGTCCTCGACCTTGGACTTCCCAGGCTTCATAACTGTCAGAAATGTATGTTTTTTTCTTTATAAATTGCCCAGTTTCAGGTATTCTGTTATAAGCATCAGAAAACAGACCCATACAATGTCCATGCCTAAGCCACTAGTGCTTTGAGAGGCAGCTGCAGGTCAAGAAGGAAAAGATCATCCAGAGTCTGTCCAAAAAGAAAGAAACTAAAAAAATAAATCTCCTTCTCTTTTGCCTGTAGTTAGTGGAATAATCAACAATTAATAGACAAAAACAAAAAAATTTACCTAGGGAAGAAAAGGTTAAGGAAAAGAAAAAGACTAACTAAGAAATGTAATAATTCAAAAGAGCAAAATAATATCACTAAATACAAATCAATCAAACATTTAGGTTTAACTGTATTAAATTGCTATTATTTGACCACTTTTAGCCAAATAGAAATTTCTTATGGATCTGTTTGCTTGTTTATTGAGTCAACATATCACTCAATAAATGGGCTGGAGGACAGTGACATGATCATGGCTCACCACAGCCTCGAACTCCTGGGCTCAAGGGATCCTCCATCTCAGTCTCCTAAGTAGCTGAGACAATAAGTGCACGCCACCACATCCAGCTAATTTTTTTGGCTTTTTGAAGAAACAAGATCTCGCTATATTGCCTAAGCTGGTCTTGAACCCCTGGGCTCAAGGAATCCTATTGCCTTGGCCTCCCAATGTGCTGGGATTGCAGGTGTGTAAGCCACTGCACCCAGCTGGTTCTGTTTAATATAAGAGAATACGACTCAAGGTGAAGCAAGCAGGCAAATCCTGTTTCATAGTTCTTATGTCATCGTTCCAAATCCGTGGAAATATAGCTGCTAATGGTGAAAGGAGAGCAGAATTGACATTTTTAAATGATGAAAATTCAGCAGTATGAAATCAGGTCCTTGAAATCTACCAGGACCTAGTAGAACAGCTGACAAAAATGGTGCTGATGCAAAATGTAATGTGCATCATACACATCCATACAATAGAAAGAACTTCTATCCCTTCTCTTACAAGCAGGGAAAGTGGTTTGGCTAAGCTAGGACAAGAGTGTGGGCAAAGATTGGAGACTGGGGGAAAATAATTGTGTGTGTGTGTGTGTGTGTGTGTGTGTGTGTGTGTGTGTGTGTGTGTGTGAATGTATGGGATTTTGCACATGCAGGTAGATATAGGAGTACATGTGTCTTTGTGCATAGGTGGGTGTGTAGGCATGTGTGTGTAGGTGTGTATGTGTAGGTGTGTGTGAAGTAAAATTTTCCTGTGAACAGGACTCCAAGGAAGAGAAGGCTTATGCCTCATTACCTCATTGCTGTAGATCTAAGTGATGTCCTAAGGTCCTAAGGATGTACATGGCAGTTGCAGAATTGAAATTGAGTTTCTTCCTCATGGATGGGAAATAGACTGAAGTCTAAATCAAGCCCATTTTCCTCTTTTCACCTTCTCCTTGCCAGCTCTTCACTCCTTCTTTTCCTATCCCACTTTCCAGAAGTGTGGGAGTAGCCAAAACCTCTCATAAGGGAGATGCTATATGCCCTCAGGGGATAGTTGCTCCTGCTGCAGTTAGCTAATTATTTCTGCATGTTTTCCCTTGGCCTGAGACTTCTCCCTCTGAAAACTGATGCAATCATTTGTCATAGTCCATAAGGTCAGTTTAACTGTTTTGCTACACAGCTTTCAATTTTCCTCAGTTGCATTTATTCCTTTTAAATAAAAAGGCTCAATATGTACATTGCTAAATTAATGAAGTAAAAAAAGAATAATTAATTTCCAAAGCCTAATCAAAGGAAAAGCTTGAATTAAAGGAATTCTTAGAAACTACTTTATATGTTCCCCTAAAACATTTATTATCTAGGCATATTGCTTCAAAAAGACCTTTCAATCTTTACAAATATCATGCACAGACCAAAAGACTAGGTTTAGAAAAGTAGAGAGTGACCAAAGCCCAAGAAAATAGTCTTGATCTGGATAACTCCACAATGTTTTGGAAGCAGAACAACAAAAAATATATATATAATGTTACTCTTGGACTACGATGTCCATGTTATGAATCTGATTACAGACTAATCACCTCATTTCAGTTCAGACTATTAGGGAGTATTTTACAAAAATAAATAAATGTGAATTAATTCAAAGTATAATAAATTTAACAGAGGGAAATTTCTATTTAATTCAACAAGCATTTAGCATCTACTATATGTCAACCACTATGGGAGAAAGAAAAATAGCATAAGAGAGTAAAGCTTTAAAGAGTTCAAAATGTTTACTGGGAAGTTGAAATTCCAATTTTGGTAGCAGCCCTATGAAACCTTGTTTCACAAAGTTCCACCAAAGCTAGACATTCCAACATACTTAACTCATGTTTTTTGATACTACTTTAAAAATACCTCTGCCAAGAACATGTGCACACCTACAAAAATAACAGGGGAAATATCCATCAAGAAACCTTGTGGACCCCTGCTTAGGTTTTGCAAATAATGGAAAAAAACAACCACCTTAAGTTCAGGGAGGACAGAAATGAGTGTTCTCTGATGAGTTTGTCTCAACAAGCAGACATTTCTATTATCAACTGTCTCTCACAGCTCTCCTTCCGATGGTCATTAGAAACCTGGATCCTAGATCACTCGACTAACACTGCCTCCCCGGAAATCAGTTCATTTGGTGTTTCTAGACTAGTAGTACTTGATTCTACTACTACAGGTTTTAGGACACGATGAATTAATTCAGTAGATCTTTCTCCCCTCTTATTTCATAGGTTTCTAGGATAGCACATGATTTTATTCAAATGGACATACATTGCTGAAAGTTTGACAATGGAAGTAAAGAAATAGAGATGCTTTTTGCTCTGTCAACATAACTATATTTTTCTCCCTGACTAAATAGAAAAAAATGAAACTAAAAATTTGGTTTTTATCCTTGGTGTTACTACATATCAAAGAGAATATACAAAAATTTATGTATTTCTTTATTATATATATGAAACAATTCAAGGATGATTACAACACAAAGAAATAATAACAATTTGTTGAATGAAAAGTTCTATAGCAAAGGGGATAAATGAGTGATTAAAATAGTATAAAATGAACATGAAAAGGCTTCCTGAAGGGAGGGAAGTACATTCAGGATAAAGGACATGGGATGTGCAGGGCATGGAAATATAATTCATCAAATTTTCGGTAATTTTAATTTTTGTATTCTTGGCCAGGTGTGGTGACTCAGGCCTGTAATTTCAGCACTTTGGGAAATTGAAGCAGGAGGATCACTTAAACCCAAGAGTTCAATACCAACCTAGGCAAAATAGCAGACACTATCTCTACAAAACATCAAAAATTAGCAGAGTGTGGTGGTATGTTCCTGTATTCCCAGCTGCTCAATAAGCTAAGGTGGGAAGATCACTTAAGACCAGGTGTTTGATGCTGTAGTGAGCCATGATCATGTCACTGCACTCCAGCCTGTGCAACGGAGTGAAAATTCAACTCAAAAAAAAAAAAAAATACATCTCTAAAAAGGATAAAGCAGTTCTGAAAAAAAATAAATTCTGGAGAAAGATATTTACTTATATTTCCCTTTGATCTGATGGAGAAGGGAAATAGGAATAATATAGAAGAGAATTTCCATTTTTTGTAGTAGTTTGAGTTATGAAGTCCAGATTTTAAATGAAGTCAACACTGGCAATATCTACAAGGGGTGACCCTCCCCAAAAAACAGGATTTTTATTTTGGAGGGTGGGCCTTTGTAGTACACTCAGAATTTGTTCCTCCAGATCAAAAGATCAACCAAAGTTTTTATCAGGACATTTTGAGAAGGTTGCATCACAATTTGCAGAAGAAATGGCCCGAATTGTGGCAAACAGGTGACTGGTTCTTTCACCATGACGACATACCTATCCACACTATGGGCAGTGTTCAGAAGTCTTTGACAAAAATGGCATGACCCCTGTGATCCCCTCTCCTTATTTCACCAGATCTCACCTCCAGGAACTTTTTTTGTTTCCTCCGAAGAAAAAAGTCCTCAAATGAAAATATTTTGCCTATGTGGACGAGGTGGAAAAAAAACAGCAGAAGCACTAAAAGCCATCAAAATCAACAGGTTCAAAACTGTTTTGAGCAGTAGAAAAAGAATCTCAGTAGGCGTATTGCATCATACAAAGAGTATTTTGAAGGTGACTGAAGTTTAAACAAGTAAGAATAATTTACCAAATTTTAATCAATTTTGGTTTTTTGGGGGGGTCCCTCATAAGTCTAAATTCACATAAATATCACTTAGCCTTAATAGCATTGACACAATTTTAATTGGGGATGTAGGCTTAGAGTTTCACTTTTGGCTTAAAAGTGATATTTCACTCTTTCTCTTCCTTTAAATAGTATCGTAAAACATCTAACAACATTTATGCTGTATGTTTTAGAAAAATCAGATGATTGTAAGGCACAAATTTCATCTTACCATATGGATGAACAATGTCATGGTTAGAACAGTCTAAAGTGAGATTGAATATCCATATGATTGAATAAATCACCATTACTACTAGAAATGACCAAAAATATGCAAGCCAACAGTTCAGAAGGGTCAGATGGATTTTTAAGGTCTCCTCTTACTTTGGTTGATTCCATGACTCCGGCTGAGTGCTTTCCATATGAACAATATCACGCTCTCTGGACTACTTACTAAACTTTCAGATTCTTGGGCCCCACCTCAAAACCACTAAAGAAGAATCTTTATGGGTGAGTCCAGAAATCTACATTTTTAACAAGCTCTCCAAGTGGCTGATATACACTTTACAATGTGTGAACCACTGTTCTAATTCTCAACATTCCTACTGGAAAGCAAGACCAGTAAGGACTATTGGAGTTATGACTGCTGTTATATAGTAATTTGTTCCTTAAGAAATGAGTTAAGCTCTCAAACATTTCAAACACTCTTTCAGCATCCACTACCTTTGCAGAGTAAACTTACAGCATGTAAAATTTTCTTTGACCCTTTCCTTAAAACAGACAATTTTCTATTTTCATGGGCATTACAACTACTAACAATAATCTTTCTCAAAATTCTTTGTCTTACTAAGGAACACCAAGTGAATAAGGCCTCAGTTATCAGCAATATCTGGTCAAGATTTAAACCTATAAATATTTTAGCTTCTTTTGTTTCTATTTGATATTAGAAAAGAACATAGTATTCAGATCACACTGGCAACCTAAACCACAAAACAACAGTTAAGAAATTCAAGGGCATCATCTCACTTATCTCCACTTTACTGTAAAAATAACAACTATTTGGATGTATACCAAACCGTAACTACTTTACCATATGTTTTATGGCTTATAATGGCATGAACAAAATTGGGGATTTAAAAATCTCACCTACTATTTTTTATTATAATTTTCTTTAAAAGAATATTAAAAAGATTTTAAATGCACATTAACATTAAAATCTTGGCTAAATTAGGCTAGTTGAGGTAAGGGTAATCTAAATTGATAAAAAGATTGATCAATAAGAGTTTTAAAAATATTATTCCTCCAAGATACCCACATTCCTGTGTTTATTGCAGTACTACTCACAATGGCCAAGATTTGGAATCAACCTAAGTGCCCATCAACAGATGAACAGATAAAGAAAATGTGGCCAACCATAGGGGCTCATGTCTGTAATCCCACCACTTTGTGAGGCTGAGGCAGGGGGATCACATGAGCCCAGAGGTTCAAGACAAGCCTGGGCAACTTAGTGAGACCTTGTCTCTCCAAAAAATAAAAATAAAAAATTAATCTGGAATGGTGGTGCATGCCTGTAGTCTAAGCTACTTGGAGACTTACACAGGCAGATTACTTGAGTCCAGGAGTTGGAGGCTGCCATATACACTTTACAATGTGTGAACCACATTGAGTGAGCCATGATTGTGCCACTGCACTCCAGCCCGAGCTGCAAAGTAAGACCCTGTCTCAAAAAGAAAAGAAAAGAAAATGTGGCATATATACACAACAGATATTATTCACCCATCGAAAAGACTGAAATCCTGTCATCTGCAACAACATGGATGAACTTGGAAAACATTATGTTCAGTGAAATAAGCAAGGCACAGAAAGATGAATTTTGAATGTTCTCACAAACTCATGGAGATAGAGAGTAGAATGATGGCTACCAGAGGCTGAGATGGATAGCAAGAAAAGGAGGAATAAAGTGGGGCTAGCTAATGAGTACAAAAATATAGTCAGAACAAATGAGAGCTAGTAAGTGATACCAGAAAGGGATGACTTTAGTCAACAATAATTTATTTTATATTTTACAATAATTAAAAGAGTAAATTTGGAATGTTCCTAATACAAAGAAATGACAAATGCTTGAGTTAATAGATAACCCAATTACTCTGATGTGATTATTACACATTGTATACCTGTATTAAAACATCAAATGTACATCATAAATACATACAACTATTATGTGTGCATAATAATCAAAAATAAAAAATGTAAATATATTATTTGCGATAATTTATAAAATATAAAATGCAAAATGCTGATAGTAAGCATATATAACTTCGTTAAGTACATGAAAGAAAAAAATAATTAATATTAATTAAGTTTTTTGCAAATTGATTTTATAAGTAGGCTAGGTCCAAATCATTTCTGAATTATCCAAAATTCCAAATCAAGGGATTTTTGAACTTTACTCTTCCCTGTCTTTTGGATTTTGATCGTCAAGTTATCATTTAGGTTAGTTATTTGTCATGTTTGCCTTAATTTTTCTTCTAATGACATTTTTAATTTGGATAAGAATAAAAAATACTCTCTAAGCAGAAAATGTAATTTAATTGTTAAAGTAATTCTTGTTATTCTCCTTAAGTACCAACTAAACATAAAGAAAATGTTAACATTAGAAGGCTATACAATCTTTTATAAGGAATATTTGAAAAGGTCACTTCCATTTATGAGAACACATTTAGCCAAAGTTAGGAATCTCTTAAAATTTACAGATTCTAAATCTTAATTGGGTTGATGATTTCACTTATTCTAGAAAAGGACTCTTAGATTGTGGGGATAAAAAATATTAGAAGAGAAAAATAATTATTCACAGAAAATGCGTTTTAGAATAGAACCTCATTTTAGAGAGAACAAAGAAGTATATTGTATGAGTAGTGTGTTAAAATATGCCCTAAGTAAATAACTAGTGTTTCTGCAGTTATAAAACTTGATTTAACTACTCAGATATTCACAGAGCTAATACAGGGTAAGTTAGAAGGATGGAGGAGTAAAACACGACAGACAAAGTACATGAGAAGAAAGCTCTTGTTTTTAAACACTGCTCTGGATCACCGCACAAGTTATGTACCCTTTCTAAGCCTCAGTTTCCTTCTTTATAAATAAGGATAAATAATACCTACTTTTTAGGGTTTTCTATGGAGACTAAATGAAATAATAGCTGTAGTGCATTTATATATCTCCAATATATGAAGCCCCCAATACATATTAACTATCATAGATATGTATACACACACACACATATACACACACATTTCCCTGTGCATGAAAACCCCAGAGAAAAATATAAAGGTACACATAATAAGTTGTTAATAAGTTCTAAGAAATAAAAAGTAGATTCTAAGTAAATCTGTGTAAGAATATATTATGTAGTCATTAAAGTCACATTTTCAAAGAATAATAAATAACATGGTGAAATGATAATGATATAATGTCAATTAAAAAACTAAACATAAAATTATAGCTTATGAAAAAACTTATGCACAGAAAATAAAAACAGTATTGGGAGAAATTTCTCAAAATGTACACAAGTGCTACTTTCTGTTTGGGGCATTATAGATGGTATTGCACATGGTCTGATTTCTACCATCATGGTCATTTTCTACCATCATGGTCATTTTCCCTTGAATAAACTCTTGCTCATTCATGTCTTTTTAAAAGTACAGATATTTGGAGCTCCTAATTGAACATAATATTCCACACGTATTCTGATACAATAGGATGCTCACTGTAATTTGAATGTTCTTTACATAAACAAAGATGCACATATTTGTGGAGCATTTACTTGGTGCTTATCACTGAAGAAATTAAGATACAGCTTCTGCCTTAAGGAATTTACAGTCTAGTAAAGTCAAAAAATGTAAACAAGAGAAAAAGTATGGTAAATACTCTGATAAAGAGTATACTAGGTACTGTAGAGCCACATCAGCAAATCTTGAAATATGAGTAAGAATAGCTTTTATTTCATATCCAAATGTGATGCATGTGAATACACAAGAATAGAAATCAAGAAGGCATTCTGAGATGGAAATGAAAAAGTTGAGAGCCACCAACACATAGGTGGTACTTAAAATTGAGAATTGATGAAGTTGGTAAAAGAAAACATGAAGAAACAGGAATATGGTCCAGAATTAGAAAAAAAGCAAGACCCTAAAAAATACTATTAATTAGAAGATATAGATAGTAAAGGGACCCACAAATAAAGGCCAAAAAGAAGTGGTCAGAGACATAAAAATAAGAACCATAGCACTGCTGGTAATGAAGTCCTGGATGGAGATTTTTTAAAAAAATTTTTATCTCAATGTCTTTGGAGAATGCAAATAGTTTTGGGCTGGACTTTGAGAGTACCGACCACCCCTACCTGTGCACGTTGTACCCAATAGGTGGCTTTTTTTTGGTCCCTCCATCCTTTTCCATTTCTGAGTCTCCAGTGTCCATTATACCATTCTCTATGTCGTTGCATATCCTAGTTTAGCTCCCACTTATAAGTGAGAATATGCACTGTTTGGTTTTCTATTCCTGAGTTAGTTTGCTGAAAATATTTAAAGAAGGGAATAGACTGACAGTACTAGAAACATGAATTGAATTCACTGGGATTTGGAAGTTAGGTTCTTTTGGGTGACACTTGCCAGAGCAAAATGTATGTGTCTATGTTAGTGTGCACACATAGATACTTGTGGAAATGGGAAGGTAGGGTCTGAGGGTGTCACATTTTAAAATGAGGAGGGTGAAGGGCATAACAGACCACTCACAAAGAAGGAAACACAAATGGGAAATAAATCCTTAAAAATCATTCTCTTCAACACATAAATGCAAACTAAAACTAGATACCAGTTTTGCTTACCGAACTAACAAATCATTTTAAATTATAACACTCTGTACTGGAAAGATTACACTAAGACAGCACACACTGCTGATAGGGATTGACGTAATTCCAGATTTTTCCTATTGTATACCTGGTCTAACTGATCTCCATTTCTCTGTGGCCCCATTGCATACTACCTGTAACAATTAATTGTATTTCTATACTTCACATATAATTCTCTTCTATTTGACTTTTAAGTTTCTTAAGGATAAGGACTTTGTTTGATTGCTCTCTATTCTCTTAGAATGTAGCTTCCATCACAGTGTCTGACTTGCAATAAGTACTTAAATACTCAAGAGGAGTTTGTTAAAGGAACCCATAAGATCCAGACTTCCTGTTTCGATATTCTAGTCAGAGTCGCCAAAATTCATTCCAAATTCATGTCATAATTCAAAGAAATTAAGCCATAAAAATTATTTCCTTTATGAAATTCTGAAAGTGTATAAGAAATCAATTATAAAAGGTATGACATAAATTATGCCTATCATACATATCCACAAATATTTATGCTACTCTGATCTGCCTTTCGTTATTTAATTATCTCAAGATAGGCATTTTCCTTTAAGTCTCCATTTAACACCTCATCATTCTTTGAGTATGAGTTTTAAAAGCTATCCAGAGCTGCCTAGTCAATCTAAGACAGTCATACCCCCAGCTGCTCAGCAGGGCATATGACTAAACCTATGCCTAACAAGTTTATTGAAATCAGTGAAAATGGAAAAAGTATAAATTCACTTGGTATTTGAAGTGGGAAAGTAAACCATGAGTAGGTTTTAAAGTATATTTTTAATGTGCTTCATATTTCCTAAACTGTAATTTTAATGAATCATCAGAAATTATTGTGTCTGTATGTACTATTCAGAGAATCTTCGGAGGAGTATAGTCATCACTGAACCCTCGGGAAAACAAGTATAAAATGTTATTATACCTCTACTATGAGAGCAAAAGTCCCCTCCCCCCATAAGCATTATCTAGTGTTATTCTTCTAGGATTTATCAACACCACCTGGAGAGTGAACCAAGTCGTTCCTTCGAAGAACTTGGCAATTCTCTTTAACTATACCAAAATCGTGCTACTATTTCTTTGCTTACTTGTGAATAAATTGAAATAAAGACAATTTCTCAGGTATACATTACTATCCCTTATGTGATAAATCAGAGGTTCAGAGGTACTAAGCCAGGGGCAATCCCCACCCCCCACCCCCACCCCAGCCACCCCCAGTGACATAGGCAATATCTAGAGACATTTTTAGTTGTCACAACTGGGAGTGGAGAAGTGACACTGGCATCTAGTTGATAAAGGCCAGGGACACAGGGACACTGCTAAACATCCCAAAAGGCACAGGGCAGCACTCTTCTCCCATCAAAGACTTATCCAGTCTAACATGTCAATCAGGCCAAGGTTGAAAAATCCCGTGCTAAATGATAGAATTTTTTGTGACTTTCAGAGAAACCTATCCATCTTCAGAGACTCAATTAAAGCTGCCACCCCTTTCATGAGGCTTTTTTTCAGATGACATCCATGACGCCCATGATGACATCGTCACAGGTTGGTCTTTCTATACACATAATTTAGGCTGATCTGATGGTAACATCTCAAACATGTTTTGAGAAATCAAATGTTTGTATTCATTGCTGACACTTCTTTCTGCCCCTTTTATTTATCTATGTTCTATGCCAAAACTATTAGATAGCTTTATAATCCAGAAACTCACTATATTTATTACTTTCTCTTTCTAAATAGTGTTTTTTGACCAGGATTTTATGTACTGTAAGACTGGTTTCACAGAAAGTTTTGAATCAGGAAAAAGTAACCAGTAATTCTATTGTTTTTTCCAGCTAAAATGTTTGAGTAATATTTCTAGTAACTAATATTGCCCATGTCCATTGTTTGACCGTTCTACTGATAACAAGAACAATTTGAAAAGGCTGTGGTCTTTGGCCTTTGACCAATTATGTAATTATCCTTTTATTTAAAGTTTAAAGATTTGGACTGCTATTTCTAATGCCAGGAATTCACATTCCATTAAGCCAGTAGTGGTAGGAATGAAAGGCCTGAAAAAAGGTTTCTAAAAGCTCTGAATTTTTAAAAGTAAATAGTCGAAGAGAGTTCATCAGCAACACTCATGAAACTGATTTTCTTGAAGTCTTTTAATAAGTCACTTTCATATTGGTTGATTATTTTTCTGATTTTATATTTGTTCTATACAAATATAAAGACTCCAGGTACATATTTTTTTTAAAAAATCTGTCGGGGCCTTCCCGCGGGGGCGCCAGGAACCCCCGTGACCTGGCGCGGCGCTCTGCCTTGTCCATCCGCCGTGGGCAGTGGGACCACCGGCGAGGGGCAGGTTTTCGTGAAAACCCCGAAGCCCGTCACCCTCGAAGTTGAACCCTCGGATACAATCGAAAATGGAAAGGCCCGGATCCAGGATGAGGGAGGAACTCCTCCTGATCCGCAAAGACGAATCTTTGGGAGGAAGCCAGTGGACGGTGGACGTCGTCTGTCCGGCTGCAACATCAGGAGTCCACTCTTCCTCTTGCGTTGAGCATCGGCGGCGGTGCTAAGCAAAGGAAGTCTTAGACCACGCCCGAGAAGAAGCGCAAGAGAAGGTTAAGCTGGCTGTCCTGAAGTACTAAGAGGTGGATGCGATTGGCAGAATTAGTCGCCTTTGTCGAGGGTGCCTTTCCGATGAGCTGTGGTGCTGCAGTTTTTATGGCCAGCCCCTTGGACAGACATTACTGTGGCAAATGTCGTCTGACACTGGTTCAGCAAACCAGAAGGCAAATAATTGTGTGTGAGTTCATCAAAGACATGCACAACAACAAAAAAGGGTTGTCAAGGAATGAATTGTAATACAAAGTGGTATTAAGGCCTTTGATAATTATTCCCATATGACCTACCAATTAAAAAAAAAAAAAAAAAAAGGCCAGCTAGCCAGGTTATTTGGTTGTACATTTCCAAGAAAAGAAGTACCATTATGGAAAATCTGAATTCTACTGGAGACTGAAGGGCATGGTGGCGTGATGGAAAAGTCACTAGTTGAGATCAACTAAAAGATGTTGGTTTTCATACTGAACTGAAACCCGCCTTCCTGTAACTTCCACGCTGCTCTTTGTCTGAAGCAACACAAACCAAATCCAGTCTGTCTTCCATAGAGAATACCTTCGGATACTTGAAGATAGTGGCCCATTCCCCTGAGTTTCCCTTTGAACTCATTTTAAGATACAGGAACTATCTAGCCTAATCAAAGATGAGAAAAAAATCAGAGAACCAAAAATATAATCCTGACACTTGAGTATAACCCAAGTTTGAGTGGTCTGTCTTTTGAGATTTAGATATAATCTGACTCCAATTCCAATCCGCATATGTTGGAGCATGCTTCCAGCTTGCTTCAGGGTTTCTTAAAGGAGAAAATTTGAGGGCTCACTTTTCTCCTGGTCACTCCTAGCTCAGAGCCTGTGTTTTTAGTAAATATTTAGTCTTCCTGCTTCTCGCCTTCAGCAGATATTCTCCTTTTATTCTGTCCTTAGTACTAACTCAAATGTGAAACACAACTCCTTGTCCTAGATTTTCCCAAATCCAATCACAAAAGACATTTGTGTTTGTTTCAAAGTTTACTGTAGTTTTGGGGCAACAGAGGGTACTTACATTGCGGGAATGAAAATGACTTAAAATTACATAGCAAGCATCATTGTAAAATTATATAGTGGGAATTCTTGTTCTTAGAAGTTCTTTAGCCAATCTGTTTGGGTCCCTGCTCTTGAAAAAACTCTTTCATAGATTTCACCCATTCTCTTAGCTCCAGCATCAACATGGCATCCTTAACCTTGAATTCCAGTCTGTCTCATTACCTCCTGTGAGACAGGGTTTGTTTTCAGACATTTGTATTATCAATAGTACCACTGTTACACTGGGCAACATTGTTCAAAACCATTTTAGTGCATTCAGGTGTTCCTTTCTTTGTTATCAGGTACTGTCTACTCTCTTTAAATAATAGCTTACATGTGCCCCACTCCCTTCATTTCCACAGGCCAGACCCCTTTCACCACCCATGTGGCTTTTGCTTTCAGGCTCTTTCTGATGGAATTTTTCACACCACTGCCAGATTCAGCTTCTAAAAACAGGATATTCATCATTCCGCCTCTGCTCCAAACCTCTGACCAGACCCTGCTGGGTTAAGTCCCACCTCTTTCACAACAGCGTCACACCAGTTTGTTTCTTTGAGAACACAAACAAACATTCCTTAATACCAAATCATTATTTTCTGTTATGAATCCTCTTCCAAGGAAACACATTGCTGCTTCTATCCTTTTGTTCATAATTTCTTCCACTGTGTGGTTTGCCAGGCTGCCATAACTAAATGCCGCAAACTAGGTGGCTTAAACAACAGAAATTTATTTTCTTTCAATTCTGGAGGCCAGAATTCTGAGATCAAGGTGTTGCCAGCACTTTGTTTCTTCTAAGGCATCACTCCTTAACTTGTCAAAGGCTGCTTCAGCGTGTGTCCTCACGTAGTCTTCCCTCTGTACATGTCTGTGCCCTAGCCTCCTCTTCTCATAAGGACACCAGTCATATTGGATTAGAGTCTACCCTAATGCCCTCATTTAACCTTAATTACCTCTTTAAAAGCACTACCTCCAAATACAGTCACATACTGAGCTGCTATAAGTTAGAACTTTAACATATGAATCTGGGGGGATACAATTCCGCCCACAGAACACACCTAAGTATTCTTCTTCCTCTATGAATCCCAGTCAAGATTTAAGGCCAAACTCAAATCCTACTTCCTAATCATTCTAGCTTGTCTTTTCCTCTTCCTCCTTTAAGCTGTATCTCATTCACTTGTAATATTTTCACCTTGCTGGGTGTAGATCGTCTATCTCCAGAAAGTTTAAGCTCTTTTAAGCTCTCTGGGTTATGGGTATGGGTGCTTATGTGTGTGGGTTCAAAACTCAACAAGAATGAGTCAGACTTCCAGTTTCAGGATCAGTTTGTAAGAAGCTTAAAGTCACCACTGTGTCCTACTAACAAGTAAAAAGCTGAGAAAATTAAAAAGATTTACTTTCCTCGATCCAAATCTTTTTTTTTTTAAAGAAATTTTCAGGGTCTTATTCTTTATGATGTTGCTTTTATAGATAATGACCAAATTTGCAAGTAGGAAATAATCATTATTCTGTTGCCAATTAAAAAGTAATGGTTCAAGTCTTTGAGGAAAAAAAAGTTCTTCCATAAAAACACATGTGAGATCTCTTCCCTAATTTGCACTAAATCTTACGTTTTTTATCCTTATTTCCCCCACTCTCCTGTTTCTTAAACACCTCCTTCAAACATTTTTTAACAGAATATTTGTGACCAAATACCATACAATTCAGTCTAAGTGTCTCACTGAAATCCTTTCTAGTGCATTGGTCTCCAATAGTTTTCTAGTTCCAAATATGAAAAATTCAGGTATCACTTTAAAAAGGAGACATGTTCTGAGAAATGCAGCATTAGACAATTTTGACATTGTGTCAACAGACTACTACAGACCTAGGCTAAGTGATATGGCCTGTTGCTCCTAGGCTACAAATCTATACAGCATGTTACTGTACTGAATATTGTAGACAATTGTAAGGCAATGGTATTTGTGTGTCTAAACATATCTAAATATAGAAAAGGTAGTGCATTGCACTGAGATGTTATGATGTTACAATGTCACTAGATGATAGGAATTTTTCACCTCCATTATAATCTTATGGGACCACTGTTCCATTTGCAGTTCATTGTTGACCAAACCATCATTATGTGTCTCATGACCATATAATGCAAACTAATGCACTTTTGCATAGAGTATGTTCAAATTGGTCTACCTACATTATCTCATTTAATCCTTAGCAATCCTACAAATGCACACTATGATTACTCCCATGCAGTTGAGGAAACTAAGGCTAGAAACATTAATTTGCCCAAAATATATGGTGAGTCAGGCACAGGTAGTCTGACACCTGTGTTCAAAGGCTATGTATCGTTCCATTCACAAAATATAGGAAACTCCTCTCTCTCTCTTTCTCTCTCTCTCTCTCTCTCTCCCTCTCTCTTCCTCTCTCTCTCTCTCTGTATGTGTGTGTATTTGTGTATGTTTTATTTTTTAAACTCACACTTTTAAATTCATAATTGCAAATTATTTTTCTTATGCAAATCACATATCCTTTTGATAAGGATAGTTAATTATAGAAAAATATGCATAAGTTTATCATTTTCTCACTAATGTTTTCATGTTGTGCATTAATCAGTTGAGCAGTGTGCATGAAGGAAAAAAATAACTGCATTTACATGTTCTTGGTCTACACG
This sequence comes from Carlito syrichta, assembly GCF_000164805.1. NCBI lineage: Eukaryota > Metazoa > Chordata > Mammalia > Primates > Tarsiidae > Carlito > Carlito syrichta. Next base: position 1,421,888 of record NW_007259503.1, read on the forward strand.
GTTTCCCTTGGAATCAGTTTTTAGACTTACGGTCAAGTCAGATAGCCAACCTGTATGTAATGATGCTGCCCTCATGTGACAGACACTGTGAACTGCAAGTAGAGAGGAATCCTAGTAAAGTCCATGAAGCCCAACTCAGGAACTAAGAAGCTACCTTTCCAACGGTTCACTAACCACTCACAAAACCACTTACACTTCTGACCTCAAAATGTCAATGCAATTTTTACACGCCGTTGACTTACTTCACAGAGGAGTCACAGAAAGTGGGAAGCTGTTTAACTAGCACAGGTGTTTACAATTCTGAGTATGTAGAGGTTTTACACCCATTTACAATTTAGTCGTAGGCAATATCAGAAGCACTCTATTTTCTGTGAACCCAGTATGCTAATATAGAAATATGACATGTAAAAAAATACTGAAAAAGTCTTGAAATTTCTCCATGGGCATACATAATTTACCTGTTTGATCATACACCTGACAAGTCCTGCCATTTTATAATATTTTTAGTATAAATTGTGGAAGCAAGGAATTTAAAACCGTAAATTTAAAGTCCTCTATTCATAATTGCAACTATGAATACAGCCTGTGTTGGCTAGAGAGAACCATAACATTAACAATGAAACCATACCATACAAGAAAACCCCGAAACTCAAGGTAAATCTCTAGTATGATCCTTTCTCTCCTTGATAGACAGTCCATAGACTTGCAGAGGAAATGGGGATAACTAAAATTCTCCCTTGGCCATAAAGTTTTACAACAATCCCGTTGACTGTGAAGTTACAAACTAGAAACAGAGCATCAAAATCACTCCCTAGCTGCTGTAGGCAGCTATCTAGTATATGGGAACCTAAATCACCAAAAGGCCTTTCAATGACTCCAAATTATTCTTCAAACTAACCTTCTATGGAGTCTAGAATTCCTGCCATTAGTACATTTTTTTCCTACTTACAACATGATGTCTCTGGTAGTTTGATTTTGAAATATCAAAATACAACATTCTTAAATATAATACCTGAAACTGTAAAACTACTTGAAGAAATGTAAAAAAAAGAAATACCAAAATACATTATCTGGAGAGATAAGACACTATATATCACAAATTCTTTAGCGCAGAATAATTTATCAGATTAATGAATGTCAACAGGAAAACAGCATAGAAGACCTAAGGACAGACGATGTGTAGTATTTTATGGACAGGAGGACAGAGGAAGGGTCCAAAGGATGCACTACTGCCAAGAAGAGCAGCCAGTGTGGGCTGTCAAAGTGAGAGCAAGGAAGATCAGGTGAGCAAGAGAAGCCAAACATGAGAAAGGACTGTGGGAAACAGCTGAAGACGAACTTGAGCCACTTGAGGATTCTATGTAAGACTGGCCCTTTTGACCAAAACTAAAAGACAGAAATTATCCAATAAAGAGGAAAAAATTTTATCAATGTTTACAGATTAAATAAAGCAAAGGGCAGGATGACCAAATTTGTTTTTAAAGGAACTTAAAATTGATGATTTTGCCACAAAAACAATTATTACTTTTTAAAATAAAAAATTCTGCACAGAGAAATACCAAACAGTACTGAAATGCTAAAACCCTTGCCAAGAATTAAATAGATGGCTCCATCTCTTCCTAACCAGGGTGAAGAAAGGGCCATGCTCTGTTTCTAAAGAGTCTACTCACTATGTATCTTGAAATGTTTAGAATAAACTCGATAAACGTGTTTTTAAAAAGAGAAACATAACCAAAGTAGTATGCTACAAGACGAGAAAGAGAAGTTGTCACCGCTCTTAAAAATCTAATTACAACCCTCCCAAACTATGAATTCAAGTATTGGAAAGTTACCCAAGTAAGTGATAATATAAATAAGTTTTTTTTCTTTATATCTGAGAAGCAATTGTTAGTTGGGCCTTTTCTGGTGATCTTTTTCAAGGCGTATTTGCTAATTTGCAGCATATTGGCTCTTCTTTTCATGGGAAGTGCCAGTAGCTCTTCTTTCTATAGGAAATGTCTAAGCTGAGCTCTCTTTCTGTCTCTACTCTTTTCCCATTCAAAAAACAACATACTCTAGGCAAATAATCAATTTTTAGTTTTTAATTCCTAAGAATGAGATTCAAAATATTTTCTTTAAAAAAGGTAAGGTGGCTCACTGGTTAACCCTAACAGATTCAGGATGGAAACAACCGTGTATGGCCACCGTTTGTTTCCTCTACCTTTTACCGCATCTCACTTTCATTTTTCATTCTTAATTTTCAATTTAAACACAATTTAAATATCATAACTTAAAATTATGCCTATGTTTTTCAAATAAAGTCAAAATTACAGCTGAAGAATTACTTGTACTTAATTTAAGCATTGCATCATCATGTAGTTACAAAAAAAAATGATTTTTAAAAGAAAATCAAATAAGAATCTACAGGCTGGGCGTGGTGACTCAAGCCTGTAATTCCAGCACTTTGGGAGGCTAAGGTGAGAGGATTGCCTGAGCTCACCTGTTCGAGAACAGCCTGGGCAACTTGCCGAGACCTTATCTCTACAATAAATCAAAAAAGTAGCCAGGGTGGTAGTACATGCCTGTAGTTCCGGCTACTTGGAAGGCTGAGGCCGAAGGATCACCTGAGCCCAGCAGGTCAACACTGGGATGACCGTGAGTGTGCCACTGCACTTCAGCCTGGGTGACAGAGTGAGACTCCAACTCAAAAAGAAAGAAAGAAAAAAAGAAAGAATCTACAACCCTGATGCAATCAGCGTGGTGAGTTAACACAGATTTCTTCCTGAGGTGCTGATAACATTTGAATAATGCATTTACCATACTGACAGGTATGTTAAGAATTTTTAAGGCAAAAAACAAGAAAATGTATAGTCTCTATATTTGATTCTGTGTAAAGAGGAATACCATTAATATCACGTATAGCAATATTACTAGAAAAAGTAGAGATGTATATGTAAGAGGAATAAAAACCCATGAGAATCAAATAATTGCTCCGGTCTTGTATCCAGCTTCTAATGGCTCTAGGGATCTTGAGCAAGTTACTTCACCTCTCTTAGTCTGTTTCTTCATCTATTAAATGGTGATAATAATTTTCTCTCCAGTCACTTTATTGTGAAGATCAAAATGAAATCATGTCAGTAAAGTGTTTTGCAAATTGTTAAAAGTGATTCAAATGTTACCTAATCAGGCATTAAAATAATAATATTATTATTAATCTAAATCTTAAAACTGTTTTGTATTCTTTCCAAGAAATATTGTTTTCTTCATGGACTATTACTTAAGATATTAGAAAAGTGATAAGAATGTAAAAGCTTGACACATGCTTTAGGGACTAACGTTGGATTAAAAAGGCGGGTAGGCTAGACAATCTCTCATCACCATGACTACACCCTTGTACCTCACACTGGAAAATGAATGTTATTTATAGATAAAGCCGCCCAGTTAATTCTCACAAGAGGATTGCAAGACTGTCAATCAAGCAAAAGCTCCAGCAGGTGGGGTTTATATGAGCTGATAAAACAGGTTCTGACAGAGCACTTGTAAAAGTGAATTCCAGAATCATTGACCCTCCCATACCCTATTCTTTTTTTCAAATGTGTTCTCCAGGTTTGAACAAAAAATAAGAGCCTGATATTTAATAGATAGATTCTACCTAAAGTCTTTCATAAGAGAATATGTATGTTTTGAATACCTATATTTTAGAATTTAGATTAAGAATTCAAAAGATCATCTGGGGTTTTCAGGTATCTCCAAGTCAATTAAACTTTTCAATTATAGCAATATTCTTTTACATCCAATATTAGATTCTTCACTTAATCTCCAGACCCAAATTTTCATTTGTGTTTAGGGCATCTCTACCTAAAACACCCAAAGGTACTTCATATTCATTATGTTCAAGCATCATTGTCCAAACCTCTCTCATGAGAGTTTTATCTCAATAAATACCATCACTATCATTCTAGCTACCTGACTAAAACTTTACATCATCTTTGACTCCTTTCCATCCCAATTCCCACCACAGTCATTCATTAAAAATGTCTTTGGCTTCTATCTCTGAAATATGTTTTATTAATTCATTCCCCTGCTTCATTACTTTTGCAGCTGTCCTTGTCCAGGGGTTCATCACGTTTCAACTAAACCATCTGTGCAATGTCCTAATTGTTTCCACTGACTCCCTCACCTTTCTAAATGTACTTTCCACATTCCTGCTAGAGGAACCTTCTAAACAATAAGACAGTAAGATTAAAACTCCTTAGCAAGCCATTTAACAAATGAGGCTATGTCTGTCTCTCAGTCTTATTTCTACATGGATGTCTCTACAAATTCTGTTCCCCTGTCACACCACATACCATAATAGTTACCATTCCCTGCATATACTATTCCACAGCATTGGGCTTTTAGTTATATCATCCCCTACATCTAGAGAGTCCTTTTCTCCTTTCTCTAAACACTGGCATGCTATTTATTTTTCAAAATCCAGATCGGGTACTATTTTTCTCCACCGCCTATCATTTAAGCTACAACCCAAACTAAGAATTCATCACTGCTTCCTATACCTTTATAAAGCCCTGTTTGTATCTCTGAAAGAGAATGAAAGAAGGCTTCTTTTTTATTTTTTATTTTAAAGATGTGGGGTACAATTCAGGGTTAGGTCTACAAATGTTCCTTATTCAGGTACCCTTGTTGATGAGGTGTGTCCCTCCTCCCCTGGCGGTTTCCCACTACTGCCAATCCCTGAAGAGGACTTTTCACACATAAATGTTGTTTTCTCATTATATGGTAAATCCAAATACTGTAAGCTTGTCATTTTTAGCTTGGTATCCCTTATGGTCTCTAGTTGTGTATGTGTGTGTGTGTGTGTGTGTGTGTGTGTGTGTGTGTGTAAATTTTTTTAGCCCTAAAAAATAATGACTACCATAAAATAAGTGCTTATTCAATACCAGACTCTATCTCTATCTCCAACATTTTACACTATATTATTTGAGTCATTTAATCCATAAAATAATGAAGCAAGCAGCATTAGCTCTATTTTACAAGCAAAGTGGCAAATACTCTAAGAAATTAAGCAATTTACCCAAGATCAACACTAGTCTGGAGTCAGAACTGTAACCAAGGTCTTCCATAATTTATACCTTCTGCCCTCAACTAATTCACTAGACAGTCTTTAGTGTATACCACTGGATAGTCAACCACAAGAAAACAATAGTGGATTACAAGCCTACCGTATGAATACTGACTAAAAGCATAGAGAAGCTTTACTCACGTACATTAATATCTAAACGGTAATATGGTTAGAATTCACAAATTTAACTCTCTAAAAATACTAATTTCCATCTTGTAAGACTAGTTTGAAGATTAAATGAAATAAGTATTAAAATGCCTAGCACAGTACCTATTTTAGTAAAAAACTGAAATATGTTTGTAATATTTTTTACAGTGGTGAATAGTATAGAAACTATACCCTGACTTATTTCCTAAATCATAAAATCCTAGGGCAAGGAGATATGCTTTAAATGCATAGTGGCCTGAGTGTTAGGGGGAAAAAAAAGTGTCGTTTTACACTTAAACTTAATAATTTTTTAAAAAACATTTCCCAGTACGTCTGATACAGATAGAAAATATAAATGGATGAACAATCATTTGAACAAAGTTATGAATGATGGTCTCATAGATTACATGATCAAGAGATTTACTTAGCTTTTAAGGCTTGTGGCAAGACAAAACATCATCTCCCACAATACATCCCTCTCTTCTTTGCTAGGAACAGAGCACTGAAGCAAGTGTTCTGGACATGGACCATGAACTTGATCTAGGACCAATAATCATGAAAACCAGTATTCACCAAGTAACTATGTAGCTAGACACTGGGTAATGCTGTTAATATGTGTTAACACACCTTCTTCTCACAAAACACCTATGTTGTTGTTGTTCTTATTCAAATAACGAAACCAGGGTATGGAGGTAAAGAAATTTGCCCAAAATTGTGCTGCTATAAGTGGCATAGCCAGGATTTAAGCATGTATCTGTCTGACTCTGGAGCCTGACCTCTTAACCACTCAGGCTGTTTTCACTCAGTCTGTAATCTACTGTTGCTTTGGACATCTCTTTTACAAAGGGAAATTTTTTTAGTGTGATTCATTATATTATAAATACTAGCTTCTTTTAAAAAACTCATTCAAGCAAAACAATCATTGTCTAGGCACTGCAACTTCTTTTAATTTAACAAAAACAGCAGACATAAACAAATTGCAATTTATGTAGTCTGAACTTCAATACCATAAAACCAGAAGACAGAGCACATATTTATCAATCCACAGACTTTTCCTGGAATGGTCTGGAAACCAGCAATGACATCATCAGGGGGTAGACTAACTTCATAACTATATGACTATATGGTGATGTGTTCCGTGTATGTTTTTATCTTGCTTTTTTAAAAAGGTTACATGGGTAACACATAAAAAAGTTATTTTTAAAATGTCAGCTTTTCCCAACTCAGTCACATCATCCATTCTTCACATCAATATATTTGCACTGTCATTTCTTCCTTGATGATTCTCTCTGAATTGATACCACTGTCTCTTTTATAGTCTGGTTCTAACTTAAGAAAAAAGTGTCTTGGTAAATAATTGTTCATTTGAGAATCCCATCCACTGTAGGAGAATTGAAGTTTTAAATATTTATGTTGAACCCATACACTAAAGTAGAAATGTGTACAATGAGGGAAAGTAGCTAGGCTTTATGATAACTAGTTCCAACACCCCTTTTCTCCACCACATAAAGAAGCAGAAATACAAACACAGAATTCAAAAGGTTTAATTTAACATGTTGGTGGTTTGGGGGGCCCGGCATCTGATGATAGTAATTATAAACTCCTCTTACCAACTGTAGTATTTTGAAGTTGACACAGTTTTAATCTAAACCTACCTTCCAATTATTTATAGAGTTTGGAGTTATTTTTATTATTTTGTCAGACATCACAAATGCTGTTTCTCAGTAATTATCTTGAAACTCTAGAGATGTCCACTAAAAACTGCTTTTCTTCTTACATGCTTTGTAGTGTTAGGTCTTTGTGTCACTATCCTTTCATCTTTTTCAGCTTTGTACTTCTGATTTTTTGGCCAGACCTAGAGTAACTAAAATCTAAAGTTATCCTTAAGGGAGTTAAGATCCTGAGCAAATCACTCTATGTGCTCTTTTCACATATGCTATCCTAAAATATTTGATTTGGATGAAATATTTAAATTATCAATTAAACTGAAAAGTAGCAAAATGTCAACACTGTCCAGAAGGGGTATGTGGAAGAGAAGAAGAGTGATTCCGTTATTGAAAATAGGACATAATTATGTCCTTCTTTATGGCTGTGTAATACTCCATCATGTATATGTACCACTTTTTTTTCATCCAGTCCAGTTTCGATGAGCAGTACAGTTGGTTCCATGTTTTTTCTATTGTGAACAGTACTGCAGTAAGCATGTGTGTGCAGGAACCTCGGACACAATTATGGACTTCGCAGAAACTTGGATGGATTTAGAGTCTATAATATTCAGTGATCTATCACAGAAACAAAGAAATGAGTACCACATGTTCTTACTCATAAGCTGATCTTGAACATTTACCATAATACTATAAGAAAGGGATTGGCAGTAGCCGGAAACTGCCGGGCGGCGGGGGTGGGGGGTGGGCTTGGACGGAGCACATAACATCAGTTAGGTACCTGATCTCAAACCACGTGAAGTGGGGACCAAAGGGAGGCCCAAACTTTACCTGTATGATGACCATTTATATACCTAATCCTGAATTGTACCCTACATTTTTTAGATTAAAAAAAAGAAAAAGGACATGTTGAATTCTGAATATATGAATTCCCCACCAATTTTTTTTAACCAACTGAAGAAATACAAACTTTACTCAACCAAACATCTATCAAATTCTGTGCATATAAACTTACAGTAAGTACTCAACATTATCAATAAGTTTTTGGAAATTATGACTTTAAGTGAAACAACATATATCAAAACCGATTTTACCATGGACTAATTGATATAAACAAGAATTAAGTTCCTATAGCATATTTCTGGTCACAAAAACATCACCATCTGTAAATAAAAACCAAAACACTTCTAAACATCTAAACAAGTATGAGCTGCATATACATTTGTAAATTTAAAAATAAAATCTTAAACCCTCTACTGACTGAACAGACCCCTTCTTGACCAAGGGGTCCCCAGAAAACCTTAAAAACTCAGTTCTCACTATTAACAGGACAAGGGGTCAGACATGCCTTATTATACACCTTCCTTTTGGAGTTTAGACACAACAGTTGACCAACATTAATGTTCAAATAGAGATTTTAAGACTGACAGAACTCTTTGTGACAAATTATAAGATACCAAATTATAAACAGGACCTAAGGCCATGCCAGGCAAGTGTTAGGTCACACACCCATGAGCTTAAAGAATAAATTGTGTTCTAACTTCCACAAGGCTTTTTTTCCCTCTAACAGCTAAGCAAGCACTGGCCTTGAGACAAGCAATATTAAAATAATTTTGCAATCCTAGGCAATTTAGTGAGATCTCATCTCTACCAAAAAAAAATAAAAATCAAAAAATGAGCCAGGCAATGGCACATGCTTATGGTTCCAGCCACTCAGGAGATAGAAGTGGAAGGATCCCCTGAGCCCCGGAGATTGAGGCTTACATGAGCTGTGATTGTGCCACTGCACTCCAGCCTGGGCAACAAAATGAGACCCTGACTCGAAAAAAAATTGCAGCTCCACCAGACACTCTTTTTCCACCAGCCGTAACTACAACTTTGATTGGACAAAAGACTAATTTCAGTAACTTTCTCCAGATAAAAAGACCACTGACCATTATGCACTGGGTGTGACTTTGTATCCTAAAAAGACCTAAGGACTGATTGTAATACATTTAAGTGTTGTCTCCACCCCAAAGTAAACCTCTGTGGTATGTCACATGCATTTTGCTCAATACACCTATATCAGGACCACCTCATGAATATGCATACCCCTCCTGGAACCTGCTGATGTATATATTTAGCCAACTCCTCAGCATAAAGTTCCTACCTCAACTCCTTCTTTGCAGTTACTGTCTCTGTTCTTGGCTGGAGGAAGCCTGCTTCCTGACCTGCCAGATGGCTGCTTTGCATGCTATAACCCTTCACAATAAATAAAGTCCCCTCTTTTCTAGATCTTGTGATTTTTAAGTTAATGTATTTAAGAAAGATTAATTTAAAAAAACAAGTAAGATAATTGTTTACTCAATTTTTCCATTTCAGGGTGGCAGGTGGCCAGAGCCTTTTCCAGCATTTCAGAGCACAAGGTGTGAGCCAGCCCTGGACAGGACACCGTTCCATCATAGGGCACGTACACACATACCCACCCTCATTCAGACTGGGACCATGTAGATGTAGAAATGCCAATCCACCTCCCTCGCACATCTTTGGGATGTGAGAGCCTGGAGTACCCAGAGAAAATTCATGCAGACGTGTGGAGCACAAACACCACACAGTGGTCATAGCTGGGAAGTGATTTTTGTTTTTTCTCATCAACGTTATAACAAAATGACGTTGAGTGAAACAAAGTTATTCGAAATCCTGATGCATTTTATTGTCATGAGAATCAAGCCTTTAGTTTAATTTAAACCACAATTTTGGTCGGTCAAGAAATAGCAAGTTATGTCCTTCCACCCCCATGGAGTAATTTTAAAGACATTCTTGCACAATTCTCCAGTAGTACTTATTCTATCCCGAAATTAAAGTCAATGTCATCAGTTCACAAAAAAATGCTCAAAGTACATTTAATAATTGAAAGAGGAGATAATACTTTTCCAAACACATTGGTGGTAGGCTGAATTGTGGCCCTCAAAGATGTCTAAATCCTAATCCCTGGTGCCTGTGAATAATACTCGGCAAAAGGGACAAAAAGGACTTTGCAGATTTAATTAAAGTAAGGATTTTGAGATGAGGGGATTCTCCTGGATAATCCAGGTGGCCCTGTATGTAATCATAAGTGTGAAGATAGAGGGAGACTTGACTACAGAAGGGAAGAAAACCATATTACCACTGAAGCAGAGATTGGAGTGATGTGGCCAAGAGACAAGGAATGTCAGCAGCCTCTAGAAACTGCGAGGCCAAGAATGCATTCTTTCCTGGAGACTCCAGAAGGAACCAGTATGGCAGATACCTTGATTTTAGTCCCATAAGATTCGTTTTGGAATTTATGTCTCCAGATCTGTAGAATAAATTTCTATTATTTTATGCCAGTATGTTTGTGGTAATATGTTACAGCAGCAATAAAAAGCTAAGACATAATTTTAAATAGATGAGTGTATTTTATAAATAGAATTATTGCCAAATATGTTTAAGACCATTACTGATCTTTAAAAATGAGTATTCTCAAAGGTAAGAAATGAAGTGAGGGAATTTCTGGTTTCCAGTCCAGCATGTAAGGAGTTTAAAAGTCACTAGTGTATCCAAACAAGTAAAAAGCTGAACAAATTGGAAAAAATTCTTCTTAAATCTGTAATTGAAGAGAGGTCACAGGCACTTACCATATGTAAATCGATTTGCATGAACGAACTCATTTAAGTGGATTAACACAATTGTTCATGTTTTAGAGAGACAGAGGTATCTCTCTAAAATAAATTTGCTCAAGGTCACACAAAGAAGTGAAACCAAGCAACCTGGCTCCAGAGACCACATTCCTAAGCACCAGGCGATCCTCCAGTGCACTCTGAAAAAGTACCACATGGTTTTTTTTCCCTCGGATATGTAACCCTTTTCATGTAAATTGGCTATTTTTTGAGGTGCAAGCTTAAAGTACCTGTTCAAATAACCATCATTATTTAGGCTTACAAAAGATAAAATAAGACCACATGATCAACTCCAATTGCCTGCTGTAGTGAAATTTAGTTGAGGTTGCTTACTGTAAAATTTATTGATTTAGCAAATACATATAAAGAAACTGTTATGTATAAGACATATTGCAGTAGAGTTAGCCATTGAGGAACTAACAATCTGGCAAAGAAACACCATGAGCAAGTATAACAAAGTATTTCAATTCCTAGTAAATGCTTTCTTTATTCACTGAGTTTAGGTATGTTTAAACGACATCAAATGCATTTGTTTTCCTAAGTTTTATCATCCTTGACTGAGACTGTGCAGTCACAAATAAATTTCTATTTCCTTATCTAACATTTTATGTACCAATTGACCACAACCAGTGGTTGTTTTAATTACCTAGTTATTATATAAATTAGCTTAAAAGAAGAAGAAGGAGATGTTTGAGAATACTAAGTTATAGTCTTCCACAGGAGAAAGAGTCAAATATCTTGGAGTAAAAAGAAGAAAAAATTTTAAAAGTAAGCACTGCAATTATTTGAATTGTTTCAGAATAAGAGAGAAGATACATAGAAATGGGGAAAGCAGAGGAAGCAAAAATAATAATACTAAGATTATTAGCGGCTCGCTGTGTGCTCGTTATGATGCTAAGTAATTTACATTCATTCGATTCTCACACCGATGCTCTAAAGGCAGCATTCTCAACATTTTACAGATTAGAAAATGGAGGTCAGAGAAGAACATCACAAGAGTAAGCAAAAGAGTTGGAACATTTCTTACTTAAAGATAATATTTTTACCCTTGTGCTGACTACTCAGCAAGCAAAATAAATAGAAAATTTTCACTCTTAATTTTTGTGGCTTTTTGTTTGAAATAATTTAATCATACTTAGAGTTTGCAAAAATGCCAGAAAAGAGAGAATTATTAGACAAATATTATAAAATGTTAATAATTGAAGAATCTGGAAGAAGAATACTCTGGAGTTCCTAGTATTAGTCTTGTAAATTTTATGTGTGAATTTTTATGTTCAAATAAGAATTTTTCAAATTTAAAAGTCACAAAAAATTCGAAAAGTATGTATTTTTTACACATTTTTTTCCTCAATCAGAAAACCATTATCAAAAATACAGGCCTATACAAATTTTGCTAATTGTCTTAATAATATCTTTAAGAGCCAAGAAGTATTGTAATCTAGGATCTGGTAATCCAGGATCCTATATTGCATTTAGCAGTCATATCTCTTTAATCTCCTTTAATCTGAAATAGTCTTTCGGTCTTTCACAACCTTCCCATAATAGGCTGTTTACTCTGTTGAATGCTCCTCAATTTTGTTTTTGTCTGATATTTCCTCATGATTAAATCAGGTTACACATTTTTATAAGAATACCAAGAAGTGGTGCCATATGTTTCTCAGCATCAGAATGCACGGGATGTCAGTTTGCTAGATACTTTATATAAGTGGAACTATGCATTATTTATCCATCTGTGATTGGCTCATTTCACTTAGCATAATGTCTCACAGGTTCACCTATGCTGTCGCAGATGATTGTATTTCCTTATTTTTAAAGGTTGAATAATATTATATATATTTCATATATATATAAAATATATATACATCTCACATTTTCTTTATCTGTTTATCTGTCAATGGACATTTAGGTCACTTCTACATCTTGGCTACTGTGAATAATGCTGCAGTGTAAAAGAGAATGCAAATATCTCTTCAGATCCTGATTTCAAAATTCTTTGGAATAAATAAATACCCAGAAGTGGGATTGTTGGATCGTATGATATTTCTATTCTTCATTTTTTGAGAAGCCTCCATACTATTTCCTATAGCAACTATGCCATTTTTACATTTGCACCAGTGGTGTATAAGGATTCCGATTTCTCCACATCCTCACCAACACTTATTTATATATCCTAACAGATATGAGGTTCTTATTGTGGTTTTAATTTGCACTTCCCTGATGATGAGTGATGTTCAGCATCTTTTTGTGCACTTGTTGGCCACTTGTGTGTCTTTTTTGGAGAAATGTCTACTCAAGCCTTTTGCCCATTTTTAAAATCAGGTTATTTGTTTTTTGCTACAATATTGAGTTGAATAATTTCCTTATATATTTTAGATATTGATAAATGATTTGCAGATATTTTTTCCCATTTCATTGATTGCCTTTTCATTTGGATAACTGTTTCCTTTGCTGGGCATAAACTTTTTAGTTTGATGTATTCCATTTGTCTATGTTATCTTTTGTTGCTTGTACGCTTGGTGATATATCCAAGAAATCATTGCTAAGACCAATTTCATGAAGTTTTCCTCTGTGTTTTCTTTGACAAGTTTTATAGTTTCAGATCTTACATTTGAGTCTTTATTCCATATTGAGTCTATTTTTATGTTGTAGTATAAGATCAAGGTCTGATTTCATTTTTTTACATTTGGATATCCAGTATTCCCAACACCACTTTGTTGAAGAAACTACACTTTTCCCATCATGTACTCTTGGCACCCTTGTCAAAGATCAGTAGACCATACACATGAGGCCATTTCTGGGCCTTCTATTCTGTTCCATTAATGTATATGTCTCTCTTTTTTGTGAGTATCATACTATTTTAATTACTGTAGCTTTGTAATATATTTTGAAATCAGTAAGTGTGATGGCTACAGTTTTGTTGTTTCTAAAAATTGTTCAGGGTATTTGGGGTCTTTTGTGAATTTTAGAATTTTTTTTATTTCTATAAATAAAATTGGAATTGGAATTTTGATAAGGATTGAATTCAACCTGTAAATTACTTTGGGTGGCATGAAAATTTTAACAATATTAAATCTTCCACTCTAGGAACATGGGATATCTTTCCTTTTATTTGTGTCTTCTATAATTTTTTTAATCAAGTTTTTGTAGTTTTCAGGACCCAAGTTTTTCATCTCTTTAATTAAGTATCTCATTCTTCTCGATGCAATTGTAAGTGAATACCCTTCCACATATTTCATTGTTAGTATATAGAGATGTAACTTATTTTTTGTATGCTGATTTTGTATCCTTCAACTTCACTGATTTATTTATTAGTTTTAACAGTTGTGGGTTTTAAAAAATTTATTGATATAAAATAATTATACTATCTATGAGGTACATATGATATGTTCATATTTGCACACAATGTTTAGTGATCAAATCATGATATTTAGGATTTTTATCACATCAAACATTTATTACTTGTGTTGAAGACATTTCAAATTTCTCCTAGCTATTTTGAAGTATATAATATATTTTGTTAACTATAGTCACCAACCTATCTTCATCCTCTATCCCTTCTCCTTTGTTAACTATCATTCTACTCTCTACCTCCATGAGATAAAATTGCTTAACTCCCACATATGAGTGGGAATATGTAATATTTTTTTCAGTGCCTGGTTTATTTCACTTAATATAATGTCCTCCAGTTCCATCCATGTTCCTGCAAATGACACTCTTTTTATGGCCAAATAGTATTCTACTGGTTACATATACCACATTTTCATTTTCCATTCATCCATTAATGGGCACTTAAGTCGATTCCACATCTTGGTTATTGTGCACAGAACAGTAATAAACATGGGGGTGCAGATATCCCTTGATATGTTGATTTCCTTTCCTTTGTATAAATACCTAATAGTAGATTGCTGAATTGTATGATATTTCGATTTTTAGTTTTTCAAGAAACTTCCATAGTGTTTTTCAGAATAGCTGTATTAATTTGCATTTCAACCAAGAGTGTATAATAATCCTCTTTCTCCACATCTTCATCAGCATTTTTATTTTTTGCCTTTTTGATAATAGCCATTCTAAGTGGGGTAAGATGCTATCTCCTTGTAGTTTTGATTTGTCTTTCTCTGTTCATTAGTATGTTGAGCGCTTTTAATATACCTGTTGGTCATTTATATGTCACCTTTAGAAAAAGTTCTGTTAAGATCCTTTGCCCATTTTTCTTTTTGTTTTTGCTTTTGAGATGGAATTTCACACTATCATCCAGGCTGGAGTGCAGTGGTGTAATCATAGCTCACTGCAGTCAGAAACTCCTGGGCTCAGGCTATCCTCTTGCCTCAGCCTCCTGACTAGTTGGGACTGCAGACATATGCCATTGTGTTCAACTAATTTTGTAAATGTATTTTTTGTAGAGACAGGATCTGTCTATGTTGTCCAGGCTAGTCTTGAACACCTGGGCTCAAATGATCTTCCTGCCTCGACCTTTCGAAGTGCTGGGATTACAGACATAAACCACCATGCCTGGCCACTTTTTAATGGGATTATTTGGTTTAATTTTGCTGTTAAGTTTCTTGTATATTCTGGATATTAGTCCCTTATCAGATGACTAGCTCATCTCTCATTCTCTCATTCAACAGGCTGTCTCTTCGGTCTGTTGATTGTTTCCTTTGCTGTACAGAAGCTTCTTAGTTTAATATGGTCCCTTTTGTCTATTTTTATTGTGGTTGTCCATGTTTTTGAGGTCTTAGCTATAAAATCTTTGCTTAGACCAACCTCCTGAAGCATTCCCCCTATGTTTTATTCTGTTAGTTTTATAGTTTCAAGTCTTATGTTTAAGTCAGTGCATTTTGAGTTAATATTTGGATATGATAAGAGACAGGTCTAATTTCATTCTGGTGCATAAGAATACTCATATCCATTTTTCCCAGCACCATTTGTTGAAGAAGCTGTCTTTTTCACACTGTGTTATTGCTGCTTTTGTCAAAAGTCAGTTGACTGTAAATACATAAATTTATTTCTGGCTTCTTTGCTCTGTTCCAGTGGTCTAAGTGTCTGTTTTTATAACAATACCATGCTTTTTTGGTTACTATCGCTTTGTAGTACTTTTGAAGTCAGGTAATGTGCTGCCTCTAGTTTTGTTCTTTTTGCTCAGAATTGTTTTCCCTATTCGAAATCTTCTGAAGTTCTGTATGAATGTCACAAAATTTTTTTGTATCTATGAAGAATGTCATTGGCAATTGTATAGAGATTGCACTGAATCTGTGTATTGCTTTGGGTATCATTTTAACAATATTAATTCTTCCAGTCCATGAGTGCGGGATGTCTTTGTATTTGTTGACATTCTCTTTCATTTGTTTCATCAGTGTTTTGTAGTTTTCCTTATAAAGATCTTTCATCTCCTTAGTTAAGTTTATTTCCAGTTATTTTGTTTTGTAGTTATTGTAAATGGGATTGCTTTCTTGAGTTCTTTTTTAACTGCTTCATTATTGGTGTATACAAACGCTACTGATTTTTTGGTATGCTGGCTTTGTATTCTTCAATTTTACTAAACTAATGTATCAGTTCTAAGAGTTTTTTGGTGGAATCTTTAGGTTTTTCTGTATATAAGAACACGTTGTCTGCAAAGATAGACAATTCAACTTCTTCTTTTCCAGGTTTGATGTCATTTATTTCTTTCTCTTGCCTGATTGCTCTGGCTAGAACTTTCAGTACTATGTTGAATAAGAACAGTGGAAGTGGACATTTTTGTCTTGTTTCAGTTCTTAAAGGAAAGGTCAGTTTTTTCCCATTTGTTGTGATTTAGGTGTGATTTTGCCATATATAACCTTTTTTATGATGAGGTATGCTCTTGCTATGCCTTATTTGCAGAATGTTTTTATCCTAATTTGTTGAATTATATCTTTTTTTCATCTATTGAGATGGTCATAAGGTTTTTGTCTTTCATTCTGTTGATGTAATATATCACATTTGTATATGTGAAACTATTCTTGCATCCCTAGGATAAATCCCATTTGATCGTGGAGTATTATCTTCGTGGCATTTTATCTTTTTGATGTGTTTTTGGATTTTGTTTGCCAGTATTTTTTTCTTTTTTTTTGAAGATTCTGGCACCTATGTTCATCAGGAATATTGGGCTATATTTTTCATTTTTTTTGTTATGTCCTTGTCTGGTTTTGATATCAGAGTAATACTGACCTTATAGAATGAGTTAGTTTTGATTTGACTTTTTTTTCTTTCCTTCTAATAATTTTGAGTTTGGTTTTTCTTGTTTTTCTAGTATCTTAAGATGCATGCATCATTAGATTGTTTATTTGAACTCTTTCTACTTAAGAAACAAATTTTTAGTGACCAGGTCACATTATAGGCATGAGCCACTGCACTTAGCCAGGGAAGCAGTGACAGTAGCTTTTTGGGCAGGCCAGTCAGTTCCTAAGCCATCAGGTTGCACATATGAGTGGGTGCTGGCACCGTGGTGACAGTAGGCTGAACAAGCCAGTCCTCAGGCCCCTGGTGGCTGTCGGCAGTAGTGGGAGGGACCAATTAATCCCCAGATCTCTGAACAATGTGTGAAGGTGCCAGCAGGCTAGATTGGCCCATCCTCAGGTCTGCCTAGATTAAGATCTCAAAACCTAAGAATACACTCTCAAGAGAGTTCAAGTGGCTAACTGGTTCAGACCCAAGAACCAGGTATAAGAAGAAATTTGAGTAATTGTCTAGGCTTATGATATTCAATCAGCTGTTTTCAACATGGCATTTCAAGGTGTTAATTTAGTGACTCATACCTAAAACTCTAAAACAGGATGCAGTGCCACATGCCTGTAGTCCCAGCTATAGGAGGATTGCTTGAGGCCAGGAGTTCAAGACTATCGTATGCTAAGATCACAACTGTGAACAGCCATTGCATTCCAGCCTGGGCCATATAGTGAGATCTTGTCTCTTAAAAATAATAATCATAATAATTTTTTTAAAAAAACATTTTTCAGACTCTGAAAAATACTTGATTCAAAAATCAAGTAGACTGTTCACAAGAAAAAAACAACAATGATGACACATAAATCACTCAATTTTGACATATGCAGAGCATTGATTGTCTGCTCTCCAGCCTTAGAGTCCCTATATAAATGAACAGTGGCCAGAACTAGGTATCAAGGGCTAGAGCAAGTGTGGGATGTTTTACCAGAGGAAAGAAGTATCAGAGAAAAACAGGACAATGAGTTCAAGCCAAATGCTCCAACACCTTTCCATCATACTATCCGGCTTCCCACAGAGAGAAACTAAATAAATAGTCCAGGATGAAAAGTGTAATTGACTTTACTGAACTTGGACTGGAACAGAAGCAGGGGTGAAATCTAAGCAATTATTGTCCACAGAGTTGAGTGTCCAAAGTTGTTCAGCATCCCTACAATATTTTGATGATTCAGGGCCATATGAACAATGATATATATTTAAAACTAAAAGTAAATAAATACATAAATAGCATAGGCTGGATATATTTTTCATGGCATTTCTATGAGGTTTGGACTGGATAACATAATTTTTTCTACTCTAATAAAAGCATAAGTCATTATGGGGTTAAAATTTTTCTTACACTTTACCTTTTCCATTTTAAAATTTTTTTGTCCAATCTTTATGCAAAGATCTCAATATTAACCATAGAAGAAAAACATTTTTTCTTCAAAGATTTAGCTTTTGATTAACAATTAGTTATCTGAATAAAAGAAACTAGCCAGTAATTTGTTAGAATACAAATTATTTTCAAATTAGGTTACATGTTTAATTGCATTCACTGATATATTTATCAAAACAAGTTTTTCCATTGGCTGATTATCATTCAGAAATTTTCTCCTGGGTTTATAAAATGAAATTCAGAAATATAAAAGTCAATATCACCAAAAGTCATTAATAGCTCACAGGGTTATTCCAAATTTTTTTTTATTAGAACACATAATTTTAGTAACTATGATGGTTAATTTCACGTGTCAACTTGACTGGGTTGGGGGATACCCAAATGGCTAGTAAAACTTTGCATCTGGGTGTCTTCCCTCGAGATTAGCGTTTGAATCAGTAGACCAAGTAAAGAAGATGTACCCTCACCAATATGGCCAGGCATCACTGAGGGCACAGGTAGAAGTAAATGTAGAAGAAACATGGATTTTCTCTTTCTTCTGGAGCTGAAACATTCATCTTCTCCTGTCCTAGGACAGCAGAAAGCTCCAAGTTCTCGGGCCTTCAGATTCTGAGACTCATACCAGCAGTCCTCCCCACCTTGTTCTCAAGCCTTTGGCCTAAGATTGAGAATTACACCATTGTCTTCCCTGAATTTCATTCCTTCTAACTCAGACTAAATTACACTACTGGCCTTCCTGGTTTTCCAGCTTGAAGGCAGTATACTGTGAAACTTCTCAGACCCCATAATCCCATAAGCCACCTCCCATAATAAATTCCCTATATATCTCTATATAACTTACCAGTTCTAGTTCTCCAGAGAAGTCTAACTAATACCGTGTCTTTCTGAAAGTACTTCAAAATCTCCATAAGTTTATAATGCTTTAAAGTAACAAATGCAGTAGGAAAAACTCAGAAATTAACAGCAAAAATGATTAAAGTTTAGAGAAATTATACCTATGTAATATTCCTAGTAATAATCTCTCTCGACCCCCTCTTTAAATAGTAGAAAATGTAAACTACATGAAAGAAACTAAGTAATAGTTAAGTCATGAGCATCAAGTATTTCCTTAGACAATTTTATAGGCCATGCAGTGTGCTGTACACCAGTCAAAATAATAATTCTGGGATTTCACATATCTAGTGCTATATACCTCACAGAAATTTTCACCATATTGTCTATACCCCAGATTTGATGCTTGAACATAGTAAAACCAATGACTATTCTCATTCTTCTAAGACACATATATCAAAGACATTAAAGATGTAAAAGAATTCACCTTCCTTTGAATGTACTTGTTTCCCAAATTCTTATTCTTATGTCATTTGTGATCTTAGTTTTCAACTAAGTGTTTTGGTATTGTATAAGCAATATAAAGTAACCACTTGCTTTGATATCCCAGAATGCTTTAAGAGTGTTATTCCCACCAACGTTCATTGTGCATATTGTTGCAGAAAACGAATGCTATTCTCAGAAAAAAACTCCAAAAGCTTTCTATGGAATCCCTGGCACAAGACCAAGAAACTTCAGGGCCTAAGTAGTGTCTTCATTTTCTTCTTTTAAAGACTATGATATAAGATGAGAAAACAAAATCCCAGAAGTGAAGGGCTGGCTACACTACAGATGTTCAAGAATGAGATTTGGGAGTGGAAAAAAGATCTGGAACAGTATTTTTTGGAAGAATGTTCAATTAAAGCAATGAAGAGTTAAACTGGAATAGAAAGTACATGAAAAAATAGAGTTTAAAAAAGGATTCAGAAATTCAACTAGAAGAGTGGTGGCAAAGAATTATGGGAATTAAAAAAGAAATTTGGGGCTGAGCTTGGTGGCTCAGCCCATAATCCCAGCACTTTGGGGAGCCAAGGCAAGTGGATTGCCTGAGCCCGCAGGTTCAAGACCAGCCCAGGCAACTTGGCAAGACCTCGTCTCTACAATAAAATCAAAAAATTAATCAGGTGTAGTAGCATGCACCTGTAGTTCCAGCTACTTGAAAGACTGAGGCAGAAGAATCGCCTAAGACCAGCCAGTTGATGCTGGGGTGGCCGTGAGAGTGCCACTGCCCTCCAGCTTGGGCGTCGGAGTGAGACTTTAACTCAAAAAACAAAAAAAGAAAGAAAAAAATGTTGACTTAATTGGGGACAAGTTAATAATGATATAAACATTTTTACATAGGACTTTAGAAACTATTATATTATATTATTATATTATTTAATCTTCATAACCAGATATGAAGGTGATATTACCTCTACTTTACTGAGGAGGCTGTTTTAGAAAGGTCTAGTAGATAGTTAATGGTCACACAGCAAGGAAATGACAATCAGCATTTTAACCCAGATTTCAGGTCCATTGTTCCTCTGCTAAATCACACACCTATTTCTATACACCAATGTACAGAACATTAAACTTAAAATGTCAAAAAAAAAAAAAAAGTAAATGCATCTTGGCATTTTCCACCAACATTCGGTGTGGCAGAACTTAGGGAAAAAAAGGATAATAAAGCATGTTTAAAAACATAAGGAACTTTGAAGATGAGAAAGAATATACTGTATGCTTCCAAGAAAGGAAGGATGTGGAAATCTGTAGGCCTAAGAGAGGAAATATCTTGAGATATGAGCAAAAAGCAGTATAAATAGATATTGATTTTGATATGTACAACACATAAAATGGAAAATTGGTGTGTTCCCTGTTACAGATCACAAAATGAACACAGGCTAGTTATGGGAAGTTTATTTCTTAGAAGCTTCCATCAGTACAAATAAAAATGTTTTGATGAGTTCACTGACAATATTGTTCAAAAACTAGAAGAAAACTTATTAATAGAAAATTATTACTCCAGAGTTAATTCTGGCCAGCAAAGAATAACCAGCAAGTAAAAAAGAAGTGTTGTAAAACTTCTAAAGGAAGCAACAAAGGAATCTACATTATAAAAGGAAAATAAAGGAAGGCTGAGTATCAGAAAATAAACACTACAGATTTATGGAAAGCAATACGTTTTAGAAAAGAATCAGGATTCGGGCAGGCACAGATGTGCCTATAATCCCGTCTATTAGAAGGCTGTGGCAGGAGGATCCTTTCTGCCCAAGAGTTTGAGGCCAGCCTGGGCAACATAGTGAAACTCGTCTCTAAACAACAACAACAACAAAAAAAAGAGTCAGATATTCTTTGGTATAGAAAAAAAAAAATGAGAGATAAAATTCTGACATGTCTCAAGGAAAGAAGAAAGATAAAGTGGCTGAAGCATCACAGTGAATATCCAGATGGACCAGATTTGCTAAGGGATGTCTTTTAAAAGGTGGAAAGAGGGGTATACAATCAAGATGATAAATATTAGAAATAATTTGGTCAAATTTAAACTAGGTTCCAGAAAAACACTTCCAAAAAAGATTTAAAACTATGTGCAGAGCAAGAAGACAATGAAGGAATATACGTCTCCTCTTTAGATGAATAGTAAATTGCAAGAGAAAAAGAAACTGGAACTTTACTTTCATCTTGTCAATTGAAAAGAATAAAATTCAGACAAGAAAGAGTTGAGATCACATATTGAAAAGGGGAAATAAAATTTTAAACACAGAAGAGATCACAGCTCTATCTCATTTTGGTAAATCATTTCAGCGTTATGATCTCATTTCCAATATTCTTTCCAGCTCTAAATTTTATTCTGCTTTTTGAAGATTAAAGGTGATATTTTCAAGTTCAATGTAAGGAAGGATTCATTTTTAGTAAAAACTGTCAATCACAGTGCGTGCCTCACCTATAGCCTTTATTACTAAAAATGCCCCAGACCCCACTGAAGGAAAACCTATGTAGTTCATATAAACTTGCCCTCTAGCTAAAGCTGATCAGACCAAGAGACGACCTTGAACAAATTATGCCAGTCCATTGACCAAACAACAAAATGGTTTGAAGCAAAATGAATTGAGCTAAGCCAATCATATTTTCTCAGAATAATAATTTGTAAATATGGAAATAGCCAAACTTATCAATAGACAGAAAGCTTTAAAAATTTCTACAGACAGGAGTCCAGGGGTAGAATCAAGGCCATGAGTGGGGTCATGAATAACAGAACAAATAAGGAAATATAAATTGAGTTATCAGAGGCTATAGAGTAGATAAAAGATACATAAACCTTAGGAAAAATGTAAGTCATAACTAGTGACAGGGAGGATCAGTCGCTGGTAGAAAGCTGCAGTTTTGGTGGTTGTGCCCTATTGGGAAGATCAACAGACCTCCCCCCCGACCACCCCGCTGCTAAGGTGATTACAGCTGCATTGTAGATTCTAGATTTTCTGAACTGCCATTCTATTCTTCTAGGACAAGAGTGTGTAGCTGTCCTTGAATTCCAAAGGATTCCATGCTTGTCCATCAATTCTTTCATTACAATAAATCTCATATTCAAAAATAGAAAAAAAAATAGAGGAGGTAGATAAATATGACAATTCTGGAACCAGAAAATCTGCATTGGAGACTGTTTAGGATTTAAAGAATATTTGATAATTTCATCTTTTTGGAAGGTGTTTAATCTGCCCTAACCAGGAGACCTTACTGTCTCCTAAGAGTGTGGGCCATGGAATTAAGTCATACCTGAATTCTACATGGAAGCAACGTCAACATTTGACATCAAAAATTTATTTTCTCGCTGCTATATACAGAAGCTCCTTGTCCATAGAAGAGTGCTTGTCACATAGGAGGCACTTCATAAATATTGGGAAATAAATGGATAAATTAGATAAGTTACAGAATTATTTCGTAAGCCAGTTTCCTATCTATAAAATTATACTTGACCTACCTCAGAGGATTGTTGTTAAGATGAAGTGAAGTAAACATTGAGTAGCTCACCTGGCATGGTAAGAGTAAGTGTGCTAATTATTAATATTGCTATTCCTATCTTGCAAGATTTTTGTCAGTTAGTTTATAATGTTTTTGATTAGTGACATATTTCAGTATTTTCTTTTTCAAGGGGTCTTAATATTTTATTCAAGTTTTATTTTAAGAGGTGTTAATTACAGCAGTTGAAGGGGAGGTCTAATTCTACACAACCTGGAAGACTCTAAGACCCATTAATCTGCTAAAGATAAATTGAGTAGTGAGAAAACAAGAGAAGTCCAATTTAAATTCTGAGTGTTTTCATCATATGATTACAATCACAGACTCTTCCAAGCTTATAGCTGGAGCTCCTGGAAGCTATTTCATATTCTGGTGCAGGGGCAAAAAATACAACACAGAAAAGAATTAAGTCCTGAATTATTGGCTTCATCATATCTGTCCTCCTCACTCCAAAATGGCAAAAAGAATGGCTACCGTACCCTTGTATGATGTAAAAAGGTGACGATGGACTGGGGTGGGAACAAGTCATGAAGATCTGTCTTTAAAAGTCCATTTCAGGTGAGTATGTACACATCATCAAGCAATGAAGCTCTCATCAATTAAGGTTAGGACACCGAGGTTCAGTTCTCAGGAAGTCACACCTTCCCTCACTTACTCAATGTACAAAGTGCCTATACTTTATCAGCTTCTACTTGCAGCCATTCTTGGTGGAAAAACATAAACCTGACACTCCCAGAGGAGCCACCAAGTTCCCCCCAAGTCTAAAGCCAAAAGAACCTTTTGAGGAATCAGATTTTTTCTGTATTTCTGAAAGAGTAGCACCCTAAAGCTGAATCATAACACAGTATTTGTCAATATTTGCATCCCAGACATATGACATTAAAAGATACACTAAATTCTGAAGGTAGCTATGCTGCAAAATAGCTCAAAATTAAACAATTGTGTATTTGTTAATGTTTGAAATTCCAGTTCTAGACCAAGCTTGTGACCACTGGCATTGATATTCTTGCCATCCAGGAAATCAACAGCAGTTGATACCTGGCTTTAGGGTTTGCGTGTAACTTAAACCTATCGAGCTGGAGTTGTACACTTTAGGAAGGAATCAGACATCAGCGTCAATCTGATGCTTGGCTGATATTCCAAAGTTGAGTGTTACCATTTCCTTCTGGCAAGATTGACAGTGATTTCTAACTTCTTGTTCACCATCGTTAAATGGAACCACCAAACTCTGTCCCATCATTCACACTTGTGTGAAGCTGGAATTCATCAGACTTGTAGCCAACTACAAAGTTACACTGGGTCACTCAGGACTTTGCCATCTCAAAATCATCTGGTAGCCAGCTAGCCCTCATAACCCAACACCAGAGTGTCCTGGATTGCAATGTCGAAGTCCACATGGCAGCCTAGGTTAATGTACTTGTACCCAATCTTGACTGCAGTGTTCGTTGTTGCTTCCTGGTGTTAGGTGAGCAGGATGAATCATCCATGTGCAAGTTGATCTTTCACCTAACCTCAGTGCCTTGTGTGTTGTCAGTGCTCCATAAACGCCAAGCCATGTTCAGTCCATCTGTACTTGTTTTCCCAACTGCCTGTCACTTTGGTGACCTCAGTGTTGGCTGAGCCTGAGCTTGTAAATTTCAACTCATTTTCAGACTTTTTTTTAAATTAAAAAATGTGGGGTACAATTCAGGGTTAGATATATAAACATTGATTATGCAGGCAACCTTGTTGATGAGGTATACCCCTCCCTCCCTAGCAGTTTCCCACAACTGCCAATCCCATCCCCCAATAAAAAAGTATTAAAAAAAATACACAATGGAATATTATGCAGCCATAAAGAAAGACAGACATTGTTTTCAAATCAAGTTTTATTAAGCCAAACGCATAGCCCTTGCTGAAGACATCTCTGGTAGATTTGCCAAGATTGGCACACGTGAGAGGCACAGCTATCAGCTCAGAGGCAGTGGTGACTACAGTGTGTGCATTCCCGTATTCTTAAACTTGAATAGCTCACTGGTTAAAAAAATCACTAAAGCAATTCTTACCCTACCTTCCTGACTCATATATTTCCATAGTTTGCAGTTTACTTTGTACCACCTCTGGCACTTGTATATTGGAGGGATTTGAGGAATGAATATCATACATACATATCAACATATAATTCTAATATTTTTTAATGTTTTTTCATTAATTGGAAATCATATGTGTGAAAAAATGGGTCAAAATAACTCTTTTGTTGACAAGTTTTTATGATCTCTAAAAATTGCTCAATCCATGATTAGACCAATTGAATCAAATATACTATCAAAATTAAAGGCAGCAACTGGGTGCAGTGGCTCACGTCTGTAATTCCAAAACTTTGAGAGGCTGAGGCAGGAAGATTATTTGAGGCCAGAGGTTCAAGATCATCCCAGGTAACATAGTGGGATCCCATCTCTATAAAACAAATTTAAAAACTAAAAAGTTATCTGGACATGGTGTCATGCTTCTGTAGCCCCAACTTTGTGGGAGGTTTAGGCAGGAGGATCACCTGAGCCCAGGAGTTCCAGAATGAGATGATGTTAATAAAAAGAAATAACTGACCTCCGTACATATCATAAAAGAAATATATCAGCCAACAAAGCTCTAAAATGTGATATGTTTTCCTCCAGCTAACAAGGAGAGGAAATAAATGTCAAATCAATTTAGTATAATAAAACATAATTATTAAAATTTGTTTGGACTTAATCACTGTTTAAATTGTGTCAAGATTTGTTTAAGGTTTTCCAATGAAGCTACATATGATCAAACATCATAATTTACAAATCTAGATGTATTCATTTAAATTTCCATTAATGTTATAAATTTTGTCCTCTTGCTATTTAAAAATTTCTAATTTTAAGCTTAGAGTAAATTAAGTCCCCTACTTTGGCAAAGTTAGATGAAAAATTTGGTTATGAGAATTAAAGGCGTTAGGAAAAGATTTATCATATCTATCTACTTTCCCTACATTTCTAATCCCCATTAAAAAAATAGAAGAAAAGGAATTTTTAATGGTAAAAACCCACAACAATAAGAAGAAATGGAAAGAAGAAAATACTAATAAAATTGGAATCTGGAAAGCCAATAGATCCATAAGTGACTTAGCCAAGCTGAAAAAGTTTTATTAAAGGCCAGTAATAAAAGAAGATGCAAACCACCACTATGTCCTACAGAATCACTCTCATTAATTCCAAATACTGTAGTAACTATAACACTTCATTGTGATTATCTTTTCACTTGTCTATCTCCCCCACTGGACTATAGGACCCCGACATAGGGAATAGAGTTTATTTTTCTTTTTATCTCCAGTGCCTAACTACTGCTAGTTTTACCAAAAGTAGGTGCTCAATACATATTTATGGAACTAATGAATATAACTCATGTTATTGTAATAAATAAATACTTATATATTCTGTCTTTCACCCATTCAGTGTTCTGTAAACTGTAAGCGACTATTCTGTTTGTTTTTGCCCTACCATCTGAATAGGTTGTGTTAATTCTCTTAAGTCAATCCTATTACTTGTTCAGAGCTATTTTTGCAAAGGTCATCAATATCCTAGGTTCTTAAATCTGAGCTTAAACTTGCCCAAGTTCAAAAGGAGTTCAGTAGACCAGGATTCTCTCCCACTGAACATACTCAAGGACATCAGCACAGAGATCTAAACTGTGAGTCAACAATTAGTCTCTTGATAACATAATTTTTAAAATGTTACCTTAGAAGAAAGAATGATGATTTCATTGCTTATATATTATTGTATTGTTCTAAAGAGTTCAAAGCACATAAAGTATTGATTTCTTTACTATAACAATTACTGTGTATCTTTCTCTTAAAGTAATTTGTGCTAGTCATCTTCACTCATAAAAATTCAGAGTAAACATGCAATTTTGAGTCTGATATTCTAGACAGCTAAAGTAAGACTGACTGGACAATTCATTTTGAAATTTTAACTTTCCTTTGGGTAAAGGGAAAACTGGAGAGAAGAAATAATGACTCCTTGCACTTTGTGTTTGAAGATTTGGCTCTGAGACTTTGAAAGGGAGTGCAGTAGTTGCCCCTTATCTATAGGGGAAATGGTCCAAGACCAGTGGATGCCTGAAACCACAGATAGAACTAAACCCTATATACACTGTTTTTTCCTATACATATATACTTATAATAAATTTTAATTTATAAATTAGTCACAGTAAGAGATTAACAATAACAAATAATAAAATAGAAGAAATATCACAATACGCCTGCATCATAACTCTTGCACTGCAGGACCGTAAGTAAATAAGGGTTTCCTGAACACAAGCACTACAATACCACAGTCATTGATCTGATAACCAATACTGCTACGAGTTACTGGCAAGTAGTGCAGATAGTGCAGATATGCTAGACAAAAGGAGGATTCACAGTCCTGGGTTGCAGGGAGCAGGATAGCATGAGATTTCATCATGATACTCGAAACAGCATACAATTTAAAACACGAATTGTTTATTTCTGGAATTTTGCATTGACCAAGGGTAACTGAAATCACAGAAATCAAAACCTAGGATAAGGAAGGACTACTGCATTACATTCAGCACTAAGGCACTATCAGATATCTGAATCAGACAATTAGTTGTGTGTTTGAGGGCATTTTGCTTAACAGTATCTTTTGGGGGTTTTTTTTGTGTGTGTGTGGTGGTGGTGATGGTGGTTTTAATCTTTAAAATAGGGATAATAATGTTTGTTTCTAAAGGTTACTTTAAAAATTTAATGAGAGAGAAGTAATGTTTTTAAAAGAAAATGATACTGATATTTGTTAAATTAGGTGAAACTTTTCTTTCAATTGGTTTTATTTTTCTTCTATTTTGTTCCCATCTAAGTGATTATTATTACTAATAAATTTTACAGTTTGCATCATGAAAATGAGTGCAGTCAGATTTTCCACTGTTTTGCAAAGGAATATTTTTATTAATGGCAAAAATAGATTTTAAAGATAGCATCCATTTTAAATACATATTTTTTGGTCCATTATCCATGCTACTTAGAATTACCGACCATTAAAACTAGAAAAAACTTTAGAGATCATCTAATTCACCATGAAAATTTTTTCCATAAATATTATGTTTATAATTGGATTTGATATTATATAAGCCATAGTCAAAATATATAGAAATCATTTATGATAATATCTGTAATGAAATTCAAACAATACATACAGGAATAAGTGCATTTATAAGATAAAGAGATACTCAAAAAAAGATAGCTACTGAATTCCCTACAACGTTCTGATACTCTGTTTTCTCCAGAGCATGTAAGAGAATATCTGTATCTTGTAATAGCAAACCTGGAAAGTTTGATGTCTTTTTATTAAGAGCAAGAATTCAGTTATGGTTTTGAAAGCTCATATTTTTCCAGAATAAATTTTTTTTTACTGATGATACAGATTAACAAATGGAAAATTGCTATTTGTTATGCATTCCTGATAAACAAGCTGTTTACAAGTTTCCCTACATCTCTCACCTGCCCAGTCCCATTTATTACAAAAGGAAAATTATTCAAGTAGGGTAGAGACTAAGAAAACATTACATTATTTCCATAGTGTCTTATGTCAAAGTTTTTATCATAGTTTTTCTATCAAAGTTGTCATGAACTTGATCTAGATACTGAGGGTGGGGAAGTAATGCATAAAGTAAGGAATGTTTTCAATAGCATCTTGAATTTCTTATATGCAAAAGAAAGGAAACTAATATTTGGTGCGTATCAGCCATTTTCTAATTTGTTATAGCCATTTTGAGACTGTGTGTCTTGTATTCCACTAACACTTCCGAGGATTTATTTTTAAATAAAATTCTTAAAATGATACCACAAAATGCAAAAATTGATCTATGCCAAAATTGACAACTAGAATAACTAAAGGTGGTAACAGAAATCCTGAGTATTGTCCTACTCCATTAGAGAATTAGTACTCAGAATAAGATACATAAAGTTTTATGATATAAATGCAAAAAGGAAAATCAAACAGAAAATCACTTGTGATTTGCAAAATTGTGGGTAGAGAAGGCAATTTATTGGAAAACAAGTATGTTACATTCAACTTAAATCATCACTCCCATTTCCCACTTAGGCACACATCTTCAGAAAATCTTTTTACTATTTCTGGAGGAAATTTCATATACATTTTATTAGCCTGTATTCATAACTCCAAATTAATCTCCTTTATTTTGAATGTTCTTAAATGCCTTGTGGCAAGTAGACATTACTAGAAATAATCAAAGAATTATAAGGGATCTTGTAATGAGATAGGAAAATATAAAACAATTTTGAGATAAAACATATAATATGTGTGTGACTATGTATACACACATACACACATTCCTTGGGCAGGGGAGCTAATTGGGTATAAGTAGTACATATATGTATTATTTCCTAAACACAAATTTAGATTACTTTGACTACAGTAATTATTAATTTTAAATATTTGGTTTTAGTATTTAAAATTTTTCACTAATTATCAAGTCTTTACTCAATGTCTATTAAGTGCCTAGTACAAAATACCATATGCTTTATATAACTTCAATCATTTAATCCTCATCAACCTTTTGAAATAATCACTATTATTACTCTAATTTTACAGATGAGAAAAATAAAGCACAGAGAGCTTTAGTGATTTGCCCAAAGTCATACAACCAATTGTCAGAGCTGGATTTGAACCCAAATATTCAAGTGCTAATCACTTTACTATACAGCCATTTGGAAGCATTGTAATGCATGGTTCCTGCCACAAGAAGTTTAGTTCCTCCTTTGAGAAGACACATATAAATAAATCAATTAGAGAATAATTCAAGAAATTAATTGATATATGAAGCATAAAATCCCTTCTTTATTGATGAAACTTAAGAGTATATCACTCTTAGCTAGCCATCTCTCATTCTCAAAGTAAAGAAATTAAATAATGGCATGGAGAGCAAAGGAGGACGTTATGGCTTGGATAAAATAATTGGATCTACCTTTATGATTTCATCAACAGTGGAGGTCTCCACAAGACCAGGAATACTTCCATGATCTGACATAATGTCAGACCTATCTGATATGAAACCCCCACCACTAGTAATTTATTTTAATAAGGAAGAAAAAGCAGAACTGCTTTCTACAGAAGTCCAGTATGACATTGGGGAAGATATTCATGGCAAGGGTTAAAACATCTCACATGAATATATTAGTATTGGTGAGCACATTAGCCTGGCTTAGTTGATCAGATTAGCTCACAGTCACCTTGGAAAACACAGGAAAGCAGAGACCTAAGGAGATGTAAGGTTAGAAGTAGAAAAGGGTAGGACGTGAAGCTCTGCAAGGGTAAGCAGAACGATGTGAACATCCTATGGGGCACAGACCAAGGCACAAAATCTGGGTCTCTAACAACAGTGAAGGTAAAACAGAATGTCTGTCAATTTTGCCTGCCTACAGCCTTGCTTGGTTTCAGTCATCTTACAGCAAAGTATGTTCCAAGTAATGCCTTAAAGATAAACAACTTACTAAATTCCACTTTAGTGGAGTTAAAGAAGCATTTCACTTCAGTGCATATATTCGCAGTCTGTTATTTATAGCCCATGTTTAGTCATAATAATGCCAATTTTAATAAACATCTTCCCTGAAACAGCTTCTTACTCCATGTGTTTCCAAAAGGAAATATATACAACCATGGATGCAAAAGAAGAAAGATTGTTTATTTTAAATTTAAAAGAAACAATAAACTATCTTACTGTGAAAATTTTACATAAAAACTACATCAATGCTCTATGTTTTCTGAATTTTGTACTCTCTGGCAAATGTTAGTTATGTCATAGGTAGAGAGGTAATTTAATGTTTGGTTGTTTAACTTTTTTGTCTGTACTTAGGGAAACCATCTCAGAATAAGGTAGTGAAAACCTTTAACTACAATTTGCAAAAAGAAAAAAGGAATGAGGGTATATTTACCCGAGTTCCACCTTCCTAAATAAAATAGATTACTTCTATTGAGCATCTACCTGTTTGTTCTCAAGGGGAAAAAATAGCTATTGAAATGTTTTAAAATATTTTTTATTTGCATGGAAAATACTGCTATACAATATATTTTAAGATGTCCTACTAGTTACTCATTCTGACCTGGACTAAGGTGAGCAAATATCCTAAGTCTGGATCTCAATCTTCTTATTTACTTTTTTAGAGCAATATTATTGATTCTATTGCGGTTAGTAGAGAACACCAGTATTTTCCTTAGGACATCAAAACAACCCAGAAACTGGTCAAATAAATAATTAGCATGTTATTATCTAACATACAGGGGAATCCTGGCCTATATTTTTGTGAGGCCTTCTGTAACATCTTAAGGATGTGAATCCATGAAGCAGGGAAATAACTAGTAAAGAGAAGAAAAGAAAAAAAAAGGCAGGGTTGATTTTAGGTATGCCTCATTTCCCTCATTGCAATTATCAAGGCTGGGTGAAGAACCCTGAAAAATCCTGAGGCTCAAAGCTGTCACCGTTAAAGAAAAGGCAGGTTATAGAGGCACAGAAGGAGTGGGCTGCATCTACATAGTTTAAATTATGATTTGCAAAAGTCAGAACCATGAATCAAATTGTATTCCCCTCAAAATTCTTACATTGAAACCCTAAACCTCAATGTGCCTATATTTTGGAGATAGGGCAAATTACCTTACAGTAGTAATGGTAACCTTACAGTAGTAAGGTTAAATAAGGTCTTATAGAATTAATGTCCTTATAAGAAGAGACATCAGAGAGCTCACCCACTCTGCCATATGAAGACACAGTGACAAGGCAGCCATCTGCCATTTTTAGTGCAGCATCTTCTCTTAAACAGCTTCTCACTCCATGTGTTTCCAAAAGGGAATACACGCAATCATGGATGAAAAGAAGATTGTTTATTTTAAATTTAGCAGAAACAACAGAGAGCCTTCAAGAGAAACTGACCTTGCTAGATCTTGATCTGGGACTTCTAGCCTCTGGAACTATGAGCAAATTAATGTTTTTTTCAAGTCACACAATCTATAATTTTGTTATAGTAGCCCAAGCAGACAAAGGCATCTGGCAACTGTGTTTATTTGTGACTTTTGACAAATAGAAGAGTACAGAAAGTTTGAAAGAACTACTAGTTTTCAGATATAAACCACACAGTGACATTTTTATATAAAACCTGGACTAGATAATAAGAAGCCTACAAAACAGGCATAACTTTAGAATTACTCTTAAAGATTTCTGAAGCATAGAATTGTTACTTCAGTTACATTTTAATAATCAAATACCATTCTTTGGAGTATAGGATTATATGATAGGAGTCCATAAGTGAAATAACTGACTTCACTGTACAGATCTCCACACAAGGCTCATATTGTATTTCCATTATTTTGCCACACATGCTACAGTAGTTCTATAAAGAACATTTTCTAGTTTTATTTTTATATATAATGGATGCATTTTGCCTACCATACTTGTTTTATAAATGACCTAGAGACATAGGACAGCTGATAAGTTCTCAATACACATGCTTGTCGAGAACCAATAGAAGGCA
This sequence comes from Carlito syrichta, assembly GCF_000164805.1. Taxonomy (NCBI): domain Eukaryota; kingdom Metazoa; phylum Chordata; class Mammalia; order Primates; family Tarsiidae; genus Carlito; species Carlito syrichta. The sequence goes on from NW_007259503.1 coordinate 1,454,511, forward strand.
AAACCATTTTGTCTTTTGTACTCATCTTCTAGAGTCGTTATCAGTTATTTAGAGTTTATTCAATTAACTTGGAATAAACATACTCTTCTATTGTATTCAGTATAAACTAATGAGGCTTAATCCAAAACAGAAATATATCATTTAAATAAATACTGTCTCAAGGAATTTAGGGATATGGCGACTTATTGTTATTTTCTATATCCTCAACTTGTTTTTAGTGCATATATAGAAATAGGTTGGCTTCTTTGGTAAATGCATTCATTCTCTAAGCATTTTATTGAAAAGGCAATAGTATAGTGGAAAAAATAAGAATTTTGGGGATTTGAGAGTCAGAAATTTGAAACCTGGCTCTATATACCCCAAACTACTTCTGACAAGTCACTGGATCTCTGAAAGCTGACAATCCACATATGAAAAACAAAGATAATTTTGTGAAAATTGAAAATAACGTGTATGAAGTACCCAGCTCATAGTAGGTTTTAAACATTTGATGTTGTCATTTATGGAGTATTTATGATGTGTAAAACAATTATAAGTAAGATAACAAGGAAAAAAATTGCCTCTGTACTCAAAGAATTTAAAATACTGAAGAAAAATATGTAAAAGTAAATGCCATAAATTATTGTGGATGCTAGAAGAAAATTCAGTCTGGGATACAGGGATGAGATGATCCCCATTGTTGAAAATCTACCAAAAAACAACAAAAGATTGTCTTGAAAACAAAGCTTTCTTGGAGAGAATGAATCTACATGTCAATTCTAAATTGGATATTCTGATTAGATTAGATCAACATATTTGAAGTGATTAACAATTATCATTACAGCATCATGTGAACAAGGATAATGATGATAATGAAATGTTTAGGGATGGATTTGGGGTTTTCAAAGAGTTTTTAATTCTCCGTTTAAGAATTTTACTCACTTCCTTCCTATTCTAGGTCACCACTATCATAGGTGAAACAGGAACAAGTAGAACCATTTATATTTGTTTCTTTTCAATAAAGGAACTCCTTGAATTTGTTGAAAGCTTCTTCTGAAAAATGAAATTTCTTTTTTTCCCCATAGATTGTCAACTAGGTAGGCAAGAAGCAGGTAGAGAAGGAAGCTACACCGTCTCTTCACCATTTGAAATAAAATTACTTTTAGATTCTCCTAAGCCTTCTGTATATTTACTGAGAATAGTAGCTACCCCAAGTTGACAATCTATTCCTTTAAAGTAAAAGGAATTGTTTTGAGACTCTACTTTTCCAGGAACTAAACAGCTCTTAAAATTATCAAAGAAGTTTCCATTTATTTGTTCTGTGGTTTTATTTAAAAGCAAAAATTTTCATGTTTTCTTAGATACAAAATTTCTTTCAAAATAGTTGCAGTTAAAAATTTACTGGCCTTTTTGTTCAGCAAAAAATATTCTTCCATTTTCTATTATTTTTAATTACTAAAGCCATTCAAATGTAACTTTCTTTATATTTATAGTTACATAAATATTGTGAAATAAATTGGTTTTCCCTTGACAGTCTTCTCTTAAAAGACTTTTATTGTTCAAGTGAAACAAAATTGGCAAAGACATTAGACTACTAGAGACTCTGGATAGAGAACGCGGAAAGGGGAACACTAAAATTATAAGACTAGTCCAAGCGTTGGGACCAGAAGTCAAGGCAAAAAAGAAATCAAGATAGTATTCTGGCTTACCACCCTGTAGGGAAAGCACCAGACAAACCAAGTGAAGGATTGAAGTGTAAATCAATAAAAAACTAAAATGGGATTCAAAGTACAAGCTGGATGTCATTAGTGCTTAAATTAAAAGGAGGAAGCAAAGGAATGAAATGAGGGAAGAAAAATGTATAAAAAGAAGATTGTGTATCTCTTACTTAAGAATTTCAGGAAAACTTCAGCTATATGAACCCCTTAGGGAATATGTTGGTATGTATAATAATTGAATTTTCCAGATAATTGAAAAACAAGCAAATAGATTAGAATCAAGAATAAATCGGTTCTACATGAGGACATAAAGAAGTTTCCTATGAGTAAATATCCATGTGCTTGTAGTGATTTTGTGATGTATTTTATAGACTCAGCTACTGGCTATTTTCAATTGCTGAGTGGATACTGTTGTCATGAAAACTTGCTCGATGGCATTGGTCCCCAACCTTTTTGGCATTAGGGACCAGTTTCGTGGAAGACAAGTTTTCCACTGACTAGGGGAGGTAGGACGGGGAGGTGGGATGGGGAAGAGAATCATCAGGCATTAGATTCTCATAAGGGGCGTACAAACTAGATCCTTAGCATGCGCAGTTCCCAACAAGCTTCGCGTGCTCCTATGAGAATCTAATGCCTGGGCTGATCTGCCTCCACTTGCCTGCCGCTCACCTCCTGCTGTGCAGACTGGTACCGGTCCCTGGCTGGGGATTTGGGGACCCCTATCTATGGTTTGGAGAGATGTTATTGAATAGCTGTGTTCCTTAGACCATCATTCTTTGATGCCACTTCGGAGATTAGATTTGTCAAACCATGCTGAGAAAAATGACTCGGTTATAGTATGTTAATTTCCATAATAGTGTAATAGTTAAAAGTTGACTCCAAAGTCAAATAATCTAAGCTCAGATCTTTGCCCCACCACTTACTAGCTGTGTGATCTTGAGTAAATCACATAAACTCCCTGGCCTTCCGCGTCCTTGTTGTAAAATGTCATCAACAATGGTCCCTACCATATATGACTGTGAGAATTAAGTGAGTTTTAACATGTAAAATAATTTGAACAGTGCCTGATAAATAGTAAGTGTTCTTAGTAAATCTATAATTATTACTAACTTAAAATTTGTATTATATGACATAAATAATATACGTTGATTATTATAATATATATTCAAATTTCATATAGTATTATAAAATTTGGTAACAGTGTTCAAAAAAGAAAATCAGTAATAAATAGTTTTCACTATGTACATAGGCCTACACTGAAGGCTTAAATAAACTATGAATCATGTAAAATAATTCTTAGGGTCAAACATCTTTAGCACACATGTTAAATTAATTGTCTAATGCACAGAAACATTTTAAACATTTTATCACTTAGTGATCATTCTTTGCTTACTATGGAACCTGGCAGCAGGAGACTATAACTATGCATATGCATGTATTTATATATATATGTATGTATTACTGTAACTCATCTGTCATTGTTCTTTGTTCATCCTATAGATTACTGTGTATCAAATCCAGTCCCTAAAATGGAAGAAGACAAAAGTCAAAGTTTAGAGGAAGATTTTGATGGAGAGGCTACACATACAGGTAAGTAAAGCTAGAAAGAAAAATAACTATTAAATTAAAATTAAATTTGGAAATACCTAACGTTCTTATTGACACTATTCAGTATGTACTTTAAGTAATACCTTTGTAAAGTTTGCTTGAATCATCTAAAAAAAAATTGAGTGGACAAATTAACTGAAATCAAATAACACATAAAACAGTTTTATTTAGATGTCAAAGAGTAAGAAAAACACTAATCATTGATAATTTCTTGCTGCCCAACTGTCCCAAGACGTCTCTATCCACATTATAATTAAACCACTTTCCTCTTCTAATTTCCCCCTCCACTATGGAATGAATATAAGTTGGTTCAGTCTTTGTAGGGGCAGTCTAGCAATATCAAGATTAGAAATATATATGACCAAGAAATTTTACTTTTATAACTATAAATATACCTGCATAGATAGAAAAAAATGCATGCATAAGGTTCTTCATGCAGCATCATGTTATAAAATGTGAAAACAATAATGTAGATCAATGTGAAACTATTTAAGTAAATTATGTATATCCACATAATAACCATGCTTCTATTTTTTCAACAAGAAAGAACCTCTTTATGTATGTATATTTAAAAATCTCCAAGATATTATTAAGTGAAAAAAGAAAGGTAAGGTAAGGAAAAATGTAATATTCTATCATTTGTAGAAAACAGGAGAAAAATAAATTCTCTTTTCTAAACAAAAATACACACATGCGTGCATATATTGTATATTCATAAAACATATTATAAGTACTGATATGAAAACAAATAACTTTGATTACAGTATAATTAACACAAATAAATTTATAATGCATTCATATTATATATAATACAAATAAAAATGATTAGACAATATGGAGGAGAAAGACAGAATATACCCACATATAGAATATAACATCAAAGGTATGGATATAGCTAGTGACGTCTAGTCAACTTAATATTGCTTGTTTTCAAGAAATTAAGATCTTCCCCTAAGCACTGTTGTTACCTATCAGGTCAACTGGATATCAGGATTTCAGTTAGAACATCCTTTGTTTAATTAGTTTTTCTTAAATCTACCAGTCTCATTCTTTCTATATTCGTAAAAAATTCATACACTCTTAGAATACATGGATGGTTAGGCAATGATTTTCTTAAAGCCATTTGAGGTTTGTTGAGGTCAGGTCTTCCTTTCATCAATTGTCTTTTATGTACTATTGCTATTGCTTCCCCAACATTCCGAGTTTCCTTTTCAAGAATGTAGAGAAATTGTGGTTTGTTGCTGAAATTTCTTATGTAATAAAAGTGCTATTTTTCTAAAATTCTAGTTTCCTCCTATGCTCTTTTAAAATATGTTTACCCTAAACTTTTACCAATAGTTCAAAGTGCTTTGAACTATTTAAAATTTATACTTTCAAAAATTTATATTTTCATTAGTGCAAATGTTTCAGAAAAATTATTTGTCAAATCCCATTTAACAAGATTGATGTGCAAGAACATTTTTATGAGCAGGACAGTCAGAAATCTCTAGCCCAGACATGATGTTTATTTCTGATGCAGGACATAAGTCTATTTCCATGCCAATATACATGTATACAAATTTTAATTGTGTGAACAGTCTTTTAAAAATAAAAAGAGAAAATTATTTTTAATTTTATTCCAGGACCCAAAGGAGTAATAAATGATTGGAGAAAGTTTAAGTTAGAGAGTGAAGATGATGATTCAGTTCCACCTATCAAGAAGGAGATTCTCAGACAAATGTCTTCTCCCCAGAATAAAGATGACAAAGATACAAAAGACAGAGTCAGCAGAAAGGTAAGATAATAAAAAGCAAATAAAAAATAATTTGTAGTATGTTTTTAAATCTACATCAATCTAAAGAATCACTTTGGAATATTGTAAAATATATTGGTTGCAATATCGTTTATACTGGCAAAAAATAGAATTGAAGCGAATGCCTATTAAGGTAGCCCATAATAAGAAATACATGCAAAATGCTAATTAAGAGAATGAGTTACAAATACACAAGTTGACCTAGAGGTAGTTTCACAATATGAGAAAGCAAAATGCAGAGAATTTAAAATTGTAGGATTCCATTCTCTAGAACAATTTTAAAAAGATACCTTCATATATGGTTTTATGCTTATATGATTATAAGCATATGAGTTTACATATGGATAAGCTCAGAAAGGCACTCACCAAGTTGACAGTGTTGATCATTTGAAAGGACAAGATTGTTGGGAGACGAGACGAAGGAAGAAGCCAGAATAAGTCACTTTTTTTTTCAAAAAAAGTATTAACAAGTTTTTAAAGCAACATTTTTATTTAATTTACATAATGGGTATGTCTACCTGCATAAAGACATATATTAAAAGATGATACCTAAAATGTTAGTAGGGATTATTACTGAGTATCAGGCTGGTGAAATTACAGTATTTATTATTTTCTTTCTTTAGCTTTTAGGCCATTTTTGAATCTTTATAATTAGCATTATTATTTGTATAGCAATAATAAGAATTATAAAAATATAAGAAAACATAAGGTAATTTTTATGGTGGAGAAAAATCAATTTAGTGGATTATATATCTCCAAACCAGTGTATGTGAATTGCTGTATACTGTTTTTTAACAGATGAACTGTGATCAAATATGCCTTGGTCCCAAGCTTCTACCCATTGCAAAAATCTGCAAGTCTAAAATCAGGGAGAGAGGGAGATTAGTTCCTTCACTGAGTCACTATGTGATATAGATAAGACAACTAAATTTTCCCACCTGAGGAATTGTAACAAACCTCCTCCATTTTTTTAAAGAGATGTAAAGAAGAGAAAATAAATGCAAAAGTGTTTTGAAATATGTAAAATACTATACAAATGTGGCACTAAATAATTATTTTAAAAATTGTGTACTAAGGTTAAACTTGAGAAATGTATCTGAATGCCTAAATATCTATATGCCTGAATACGTGAATGAAGCAAGTTAGTAAGTTTAGCAGCTCAAACCACACAATTATTTATGTGAAGATGCATTTGAGCACTCATATGGTAACTTGCTTCATTCACATATTCAGGTATATATTTAGGCATTCAAATACATTAAGAAATTTTAGGGTTAAAACAAACTAAACTGAGACAATAATCTTAAGAAAGAAAAAAACACTATGATAAGAAAAAGAATGAAAACATTAGGAAAACAAAAATAATAACAAGAGAAAGAAGCAATGACTTCTACTTAAGCTAAATCTCAGTCTCTCCTCCTGTAAAATGACACTAATAATACCTATCTCAGAGGATATTTGTGAGGATTAAATAACATAATCTATGTAAAGTGCCTAAGGCATAGTGGATTTTCCATAAACATTAGCTCCTTGTTTTCTCAATTCTCCTCTGCTGTTTGTGAAGTTACATGATGATAAGGCAGCAGTGGATGATCCCTTCCCCCCCCATCTAATGTCCATGATAACGAACTGCTTCATGTCTGTTAATCACACTCTGTCCCGTTGTGCCTTTTTTTTTCTTGGTTGGAGGAAAGGGATGCTTAACATTCTATTGAATACATTAGTAATGGAGCAGCTATTATGCTATCTTCTATCCAAGTTATTAAGCAGACAAGACCCTGCTTAGTTTCCATGTCAGATGAGATTGATCGGACCAGTTCAGGGTGGCTCAGCAGTAGACTTGGAGTAGCTACCATGAAAGGTTGTGCAAGTGATTTTGTATTCCATCTGCAATATAAAGTAGCTGTCTTGGGAAATGAAACTTAGGTCTTTTCTAACTTTAGCCTAAACCGTTGAATAATAATAACCCGGAGCTTGTTAAAATATGGATTGCTCAGCTTCACTCTTATAGGTTCTGATTCAGCAAATCCGGGGTGGAGCCCCGATAATTGCATTTCTAAGAAGTTTCCATTGCCAGACAGATGCTGCTGGCCCATCATTTAACCTCTTGCTAATCTGGTGAACTCCAAATTGTACTAAAAGCTGTCTTGCTTGAATTCCATCCTATATTTTCCCAAAAAAAAAAAATCAGTAAGTTATAAGATATTATCTTAACAACTTTTGTGAAGGAAACACTATTGTCCAGAGGCATTTGTTACAGACACATTTAAATGTGTAATGTGTGTGTGTATTTTTTTTTTTTTTTTTTTTTTTTTTATGAAAGTCACTCCAGAGCAAACCTTGCTAGGTTTTATTCACTCAAAGTGGTGAATAGTCAAGTGGCATACTACTGATTGAGATTGTGCGCGTTGTGTAGCTCAGTTATAGGCAGCAATAGTTATACATGCATTTAATCATGAAATAATTATTGAACCCTATTATAGGCCAGATACTATAGCCAATGTTGAAGACAAAATGATGAATGAGACAAATTTAATTCTTGTCTCCATGAAACATATCAGTTAGGAAAATAGATATTAAAGAAATACATGAGCACACACAAGACACACACAAGGTCAGGCAGTGTTTATTGCTATGAAGAAAATAAAGCATATAAAACAGCAGTCCCCAACTTTTTGGTATCAGGGACCGGTTTCATGGAAGACAACTTTTCCACAGACAGTGGGAGGTGGAGGGGGACCGTCAGGGACTAGATTTTTATTAGGAGCGCACAACCTAGATCCTTTGCGTGCACAGTTCACAGTAGGGTTTGAGCTCCTATGAGAATCCAATGCCTCTGCTCGCCCATGTTCTCCTCTTGCTGTGCTGCATGGTTCTTAACAGGTCAAGTACTGGTGTTGGTCTGTGGCCTGGGGATTGAGCACCCCCAAAATAGAGAATGCTGAGTGTGGGGTGGGGCTGTCATAGGTAAAGTAATCAAGAAAAGTGTCATTTGAGCAAAAATTCAAATAAGGTGAAGGAGAAGACCGCTTCACAACAGGAGTGAAGATAGGTGGTCCAGCCAGAGAAAACAGCAAAAGTAACCTCCCAGTTGAGAATGGGCTTGGTATGTCGAATGAATATAAATTTCTGACTGCATAATCTCTATCATTTCTTTCATCTATTCTCAGATGAGCATTCAAGAATATGAATTAATCCATCAGGACAAAGAGGATGAAAACTGCCTTCGTAAATATCGTAGACAGTGTATGCAGGATATGCACCAGAAGTTGAGTTTTGGGCCTAGGTATGGGTTTGTGTATGAGCTGGAAAATGGGGAGCAGTTCCTGGAAACAATTGAAAAGGAGCAAAAGATCACTACCATCGTGGTTCACATTTATGAAGATGGTATTAAGGGCTGTGATACTCTAAACAATAGTTTAGCATGCCTTGCTGCAGAATACCCCATAGTCAAATTTTGCAAAATAAAAGCTTCTAATACAGGCGCTGGAGACCGCTTTTCCTCAGATGTACTCCCTACGCTGCTCGTCTACAAAGGTGGGGAACTCATAAGCAATTTTATCAGTGTTGCTGAACAGTTTGCTGAAGAATTTTTTGCTGGGGATGTGGAGTCTTTCCTAAATGAATATGGGTTACTGCCTGAAAGAGAGGTACATGCCCTAGAGCAGACCAACATGGAAGAAGAAGATATTGAATAAAAGATTCACTATGTCAATATCTCGTGTTTGTCCTTTATGCATTGAACATTGATTTTGGTAGTATCCATATTCCTTTAGAGAAGACCAAGTATGGCCATGGCTATTCAATTTTGACAGGAAAGATTGACACTACAACTATGTTATTAGCATTTCTTAGTTTTAGTTGTTCAAACCGTTAAAATGCTTTACTACAAAAAAAAAGTTGTCTTCAGCAACATTGTTGATAGACAAAGAGGATATGGATAACATTGTGACATTTTTCAAAAATTCCTTTCAAGTTATATGTTGGCTTTTTTATTCCTTTTTTCCTCCTTGGTGTTATTATCTGGGCTTTTCAAATCATATTATTAAGTATAATTTTACTTCTGTAATAAAAATAAAATCTCATGAGGAAATAAATGTTCTATTTGAAGTTCATTATTTCTCAAATATTACATTAGCAGGGCTCTAAAAAATTATAAAGTGCAAAATACAGAATGTCATTCAGTAAAATATATTTCAATCAAATCAATGTTTAAGAAAATTAGAAATATGTCAAGTTAAAGTACTATTTTAAAGTAGGGGAAAAGCTGTTAAAAGGGCATAATGAAAGTAAGATCCTTTTATTTTCTAGATGAAAGAATATTATTTTATTTATTTATTTATTTATTATTTTTGAGTCAGGATTTCACTCTGTCACCCAGACTGGAGTGCAGTGGCATGATAACAGCTCGCTGTAGCCTCAAACTCATGGGCTCAGGCAATCCTCCAGCCTCAGACTCCCTAATACCTGGGACTACAGGCACGCACCATCATGCCTGGTACATTTTTTGATTTTTTTTTTCCTTGGAAAGTCCAGGTCTTGCTATGTTGCCCAGGCTGGTCACAAATTCCTGGGCTCAAGCCATCCTCCCATCTCAGTCTCCTAAAGTACTGGGATAACAGGCATGAGCCACCGTGCCTGGCAAGAATAATATTTAATAATAATAAAAATACTATAATCACTTATCGAGTACCTGTGTTCTTTTATGAAAAAATAAGATGAAGTATAAAATTAAAGAAACTCCTAGGTGTCTGAATCAGAGTAGAGCAATAACGGTGAATGAGACCTGAAATGATATGTCCTACAATTAAAGACATGGTATTTGATAAGGATCCAGAAATGGGCTCCCCATGAAAAAAGTGTGTTTAAAGCAGGTTAGTATATTTTCTCTTGGTTACCCAATGTCAAAATCAAACTTTAGCCACAAGATATAGTCTTCATTCTCCTAAATGACTAATTTACAACTTTTCTCCTTTCCTTAAACCCTTTATATCTCTTTCCCTGACCCCAAGAATTTCCTCTTCATTGAGAAAACAAAAATTATTAGATGAGATCTACCTCATCCTTTCATCACCACACCTAAAATGTGTAGCAACAGTGAACTCTGTTTCTACTGATGTTACATTGGTAGAGGTGTCCATCCTATCTAAGGTTATGGATCAAACTGTGCTGTGAATCCTATTCTTTGCATCCAAGCAGTAATTTTTCTCCTACAATTATTTTCCCTCTCTTTGCATCAGGAATTACTTGACCTAAAAACTATAGCAAAAAAGCAGAATCCTTGCATTATATATGTATAATTCAAAAACTCCTTAGTAGAACAATTTTTTAAATTGACATTAATTCCATGAACTGGAAGTAAATACCTAAAAGAATTGTAGCAAGTTAGTGAAGAAGGATAGTCAAATATGCATCTTAAAAGACAGCAATATTTTAAACAATGTTTCTTTTCAATCATGAGTCATTGTTAACTGCAGTGTAGCACAGTTTGTCAAGCCAGGGCAGTAAAGAAAGGCTAAACAGTGAAAGACTGTTAAATTAAGAGAAGTAATTGAATAATCTGTCCTATTTTTTATTTGTAAAAAAGTGAATGGACTGAAATGTTAAATATGAATGTTCATTTCTTAATTGCAACTTTTCTACTGAGTGTTTGCACTGTATACTTTCTGGAATCTTATTTAACAAAAATAAAGGAAAGAATTGCTTTACTGAAAGAGAAAGAAAGACTCTCATCTATGGACAAGAAGAATAAAAACTAGTGTTTTGAAAGATTCCTGTTTCAAGAAAGCTTTACTCTTAAATGACCCACTATGCCTTAAGTTAAAATAAAGAGCCAGCAAGCTTAAGCAGGACTGAGCCCAGAAATGTGTTTAACCCATAATTGCCAAAACAAAAGTAACTAGGTGGCACCTGTGTAGAGAGTAAGTGATGATAGCAACCATTCTCAAAATAAGCACTTGATGACTAATGAATGTCAGGGTAAAGCTTTGATCATAACACTCATCAGGAAGAGTCAAACAAAAAGCAGGATTTTTCTAGAACATTTGAAGCCTGCTGCTGCAGAAATCCTGGATTGCAAACTCCCCTCATGTAAACACTTAATCTGCTATTTTATTTGGCAGGAGGAGAGGAAGAGATCATTTTTGTCTGAGCAAAAGAATAAAGTTTTAAACGTAAAGGTTTAAAATGCCATAACATGCACCATAACAAACCACTTAAATAATAACTGGAATGGATTTGAAGGAAAAGTCAAGAGTGTTTGTTTTAAAATAATGAAAAAATAAAAGGAAAATTTGTAGGAAATAGCAACATTATCCTGTAAAGTTAGAAACTCCTCCATTCATTTGTTCACAGAATACTTATTGACAAGCTGACATGTACCAGTCAGTGTCCTTGACCTCAGGGATGTTAAGGTAAAGAAAATAAACATGTATACAAATAATAGTTGATAAATGCATCTACATTTATAGCTATATGTCTATATCTTAGGGGTGGTTAATACCTTGAGCATCAGTGCCAGACTTCTTAGGTTTGAATTCATGCAATAATTCTGTGACTTTGGGCAAATTAGTATCTGTACTCTGTACTCATTTGTAAAATAAGGGTAATAATAACACAACCTCACTGAATTCTTATGAGAAAAAGTGGGTAAATCATGTAAACTATTTAGAATAGTGCCTGACACTGACATCACTCGAATGTTAGTTATTGCTGTTATTAATAGATATACATGAAATAAGATTGTACATACAGTATATAGATATATGATCTTAAAGACAATCATATGTAAAGAAAAGCTAATTTATTAAGAAGTTGGTATGCAGCCAAGCACGGTGACTCTTGCCTGTAATCCCAGCCCTTTGAGGGGTTGAGGTGAGAGGATTGCCTGGGCCCAGGGGTTTGAGACCAGCCTGGGCTTCTTGTCGAGACCTCGTCTCAACAATAATCTAAAAAATCAGCTGGGCATGGTGACACACACCTGTGGTTCCAGCTCCTTGGAAGGTTGAAGTGGAAGGATCACCTGAGCCCAGGAGGTCAAGGCTATGGTGGCCATGGGCGTGCCACTGTACTCCAGCCTGAGCGACAGAGTGAGACTTGGACTCAAAAAAAAAAAAAAAAAAGAAAAGAAAAAAGGAAAAAGAAGAAGTTGGGATTAAACACACCACTCATAATATTTCTCTATATTAGGAACTTATTCAAAATTGTATATATGTGAATTGAGAGAAGTCCTAAAAATTATGTTAGATAATGGAAGGGATGATAAAAATGTATAGGATACAATCATCTCCTGAAGAAATTTGCAGTCTGGGAAGGGAGCATGCATTTCTGAAATTAAATGATACAAGAGTCTATTTCTATTTTACTTATTTATTAATGTTGAGAGCTTATATTCTGGAACCTAGCTGATATTGGATTTCAGAGAAGAAATTTGTGCTCCTCTGATTAGCTAACAGCGAGTATACAGCCATATCTATTCAGTTATTCCTCTTACTTTCATTGTCAGCTCCCTCTTTGAAACCTTCATTTCATAGATTGTTCTCTGATGAAAGCCATCCACCCTTCCAGCTCTCACAATCCTTTATTCTCAAAGCACATGTACTATAAGACACCCAATTTCTCACCCTTGCCTTTTTGATGCTTTCTCCACTTTTATGGTTTCTTTCCTTCCTGTGCAGCCTAGACTTTTGACAGATGATATCAATCACCATTCTGCCAGTATCCTTTATTTTTATCCCCTTATTCTTCCAAAGCACTTTTCTTTTAAATCCCCAAATTTCCAATCATTTCAACCATCTGATCCCTCTTTTCCTAACTACTATCTGGTAAGTCCTACTAAAGAAATTTATATATTGCTATTCAATATTTCATGCATGTATCAAACAATCTGTGCTCTTCAGCTAAAGTCTGTAGCTTGTTTAACAAACAGGTCACTCTTCCATTTCCCACAACAGCTATTCTAAACTTTGATTATTTTCCTCAGTAACCCTCTCCTAAATTCTGCCCTCCTCAACAAAATTCTCCTCCTAAATTCTGCCCTCCTCCTAAATTCTGCCCTCCTCCTGCCTTGCTTCCAACAGAAGAAATTGGGCCTACCAGGCATAAGTTTTCCTAATTTCTTACCCAACATCTATTAGTACATCTGTTTTCCATTTCATTATTCTCAAAGATGTATTTTTGTGTGAGTAATAATGTCATCTGCTTTTAATCAGATTATATCACATTCAAATTTCACAACTTTTTGCTCATATAATTTATCCTTTCCCACTATATGTTTCTTTTTTTTTTTTTTAATTTTTTGAGTTGGAATCTCACTCTGTTACCCAGGCTAGATTGCCGTAGCATGTTCACGGCCACCACAGCCTCAGCTTGCTGGGCTATGGCGATCCTTCCGCCTCAGCCCTTCAAGTAGCTGGAACCACAGGCATGTGCTACTACACCCGGTTAATTTTTTGATTTATTGTAGAGACAAGGTCTCACAATGTTGCCCAGGCTGGTCTCGAACCCGTGGGCTCAGGCAATCCTCTTGCCTCAGCCTCCCAAATTGCTGGGATTACAGTCTGGAGCCACTGCACCCGGCCTGTTTCTTATTCACAAATAAAAACAAGTCTACATCTCTCATTTAAAAACTTTCCCTGGTTTTTCAGAATTCTTACTAGCATTCCTCTCTAGCATCCTCCTTCTCTTCATTGCCAAATACCCTGCAAAAAATAAAAAATAATCTTAATGTCCTTTCATTCTACCTATTTCTCCTCCAATCTGTCTCAACCATTCCACTGAAAGTTGTTCTGAAAAGATCAACAACCTCTGTGTCCAGAAGGTCCCTGGCAGAAAACAGCATAAACAGCAAAGATATGACTGAAGGGGTTTAGCAAAAAGACTATTTACAAGGGTGTAAGCAGGAAACGAACAAGAGACAGTAAAGTACCACAGATGAAAGTGACTACTACCCACAGACCTCCAAGGGGATAAGAAACGGGGTGAAACCTGTAGGAAAGAGCTGTCCAGTGGGCACTTTCACTTTTGGGAGAGCAACACTGCTCCTGCCAATCTGTGGCTCAACAGGGAGAAAGCTGTGGGAAAAACAACCTGAGCTCTCTCCTCTTGCTCACCTATCTCTTTTCAGTGCCTCTCATTTTTGGAACCCAGCTGGAAGCCAGAGGGTAAGGGAACGCTCTTGACAAAGTCTGAACGTCAGTCTTTGCAGGACACAAAGCAGGATGGAGAAAGACAGAAAGTGAATTTTAAGAGGCAACCACCTAACCACCAAACCCGTTAGACTCAAGAGTCCTCTTAATTTTTGGCTCCATTGAATGCTGATGATCACTTCCAAAGTACTCATATACTTCTTACCTCACTTGGTTTTCATGATACCACTCTCCAAATTCTTCTCTGCTTCTATGACCATTCTTTCTCAGTCTTATCTCTTGGCATTTATTCTTGGTATACTTCTTGTATATTGGTGTTTTTTTGGATTAGTCTCCCCATCCCCTGCTACCCTCTTTGGAGTCTACTATTCACTCTGACGGCTTCAGACTCTACCTATACTAAGGCTTCTGAATATCACCACTATTGACATTTGGGATCACATCATTCTTTGTTGTGATGAGTCTCGTCTTGTGCATTGCAAGATGTTTAGCAGTATCCCTGACCTCTAACTACTAAATGCTAGCAGCACCCCTCTGCCAGTTGTGACAACTAAAACTAACTTCAGACATTGCCAAATGTTCTCTGTAAGTCAAAATTATCCCCACTTGAGAACCACTTACCCTTACATACAAAATATCTATCTTCTGTCTCCTGATTTCCATTCTGATGGAAATTTAATTACCATCATCTGTCTCCTGGATCACTGCAATCATTTTCTAACTGGGCTTCATAACTCCCAGTCTTCACACTTACACCAGATTGATCTGTACAAGATTGTGAATGGATGAGAGAATCTCACGGCTGTCAAGCCATGCAGCTGAAAGTAGTCTTGGAACTTCTGAGAAACAAACGAAAAAAAGAAGAATTCTAAGAATTTTGACTTACACTTTGAAATATTTGAGGTTATAGATGTTTTTCTTGATAACCTGTGATTTATGGGGGTGAAGTAACTATGTACAGAGATATTGTACCTCTCATCACTGGGAAAGGATATTCTTTCAGAAGATTGCAAACTCAACAGTAATATTTCTCTAGTCAATTTTTAAGTTTGGTCTCTAGATGAAAGTTTGGAAATGAAAGAGAGTATACAGATTACAATGGTATTGACATAAATTTAGGTAAAGATATACACGTTTCATGACAAAACAACTATGATTTCTACAGTAATTAGACTTGTAAAAAGACATGTACCAAATTTTATATACATAATAACCATGTGAGCTTTATTTTTCAAGATAGGTGCTCTTCAATAACCCTTGTCCTTTTAATAAGAAATTTTTGAAAAGTTATTTAAGAAAAATTACATTTGTTATGGACAGTTTTTTTTTTTTTTTTTTTTTTTGAGTTGGAGTCTCACTGTCGCCCAGACTGGAGTGCAGTGGCCGCTCCCGGCCACCGCAGCCTCGACCTGCTGGGCTCCGGCGATCCTTCTGCCTCAGCCTTCCGAGTAGCCAGAATTACAGGCGTGCGCTACCACGCCTGGCTGATTTTTTGATTTATTGTAGAGATGAGGTCTCACTGCCCAGGCGGGTCTCAAACCCGCGGGCTCAGGCAATCCACTCACCTCAGCCTCCCAAAGGCGCGGGATTACAGGCTGAGCTACCAAGCCCGGCTAAGGACAGTTTTTTATATGCCTTGTTAGGAAAATAAATCACTTCATAAACAAGTTAACTATTACATTCCTGAAACATACAAAGGCCAAACACAATGTAAATTCATAATTACTACATGATTCACATAAAGACAATATCATTCATGCTTGTGGAATAGTAGCTTTGAAGGTTCCAAGTAACACAGCTAATATTTTTATGGTGTGTTACAATGTATAATAATTTCACATATATTATCTCATTTGAAGAACTGTGAGAATACAATTTTCCTACACGAGGTAGACAGAGCGATGTTTTTAGCATGCCCTCTTCAAGGATGATGAAATTGAAATGCTTGTTGTTAGTTGACTTGTCCAGTTTATACAGCTAGTACAATATAGAGTTGGAATTTAACCTTGGGTCTTCAAATTCTGGCTCCCGGTTTTTTTGCTGTTGTTTACATTACATCATATCTCTTACTTAGCAGTCACTAGCACAAAGAATGCATTAAAGAGATTCAAGATTCTCTAAGATTCGATCTATCTCAATATACTTCAGGACCATATGTTACTTATGCAACAAAAACAGACAAACATTACCTGGAATCCAGAGAAAGCGTCAATTCACTCCCACAACTCCAACAACTAAGGCAGTATGCCTGACTGGCAGAGAGAACAAAGCAAAGTAAGAGATAATCTTAGGTTTCAATTACAGATTTCCATTATTTGGGCAATACCATTTAAGGAAAACATTAATTATCTTTACTTGAGGCTCTCAGTTGCAACAACTGTCAAAATCTGTTTATCTTTCAGGATTTTTTTTGCCACAGTAAGCAAGAAAATGCTCCTAAAAATTAATTTTTCATAGCCAGGTGTTTCACCTGGCTTTATTTCTCAGCGTGTCCATTCCCCACTTCCAATCTTTGAACACATACTAGCTTGATTTAAACATGTTATTTCAAATACGATAACTCATTTTTAAAGGTTTACATATGTTCATTGCTGACAGCACACAATTATCTCCCCTACAGGGTTCCTGTTGTAATAAATTAGATTCATTTTCAATAGGCAATGGTAATCACACTTGAAACTGAACTTGCTGGGTAACTTGAAATATAGAGATTTACATAATAAATTGTGTAAATCCCATAGACATTTGGAAGACTAAGGTCATGGCTCTACATTACATTTACCTTTTATTAAATATAAATACTGATACCATTTTTGCTAATCATTTTCTCCCAATTTATTTTTTCCCTTCTTCAAGCATTTCAAGAGAATGAAGATTTTTAATATTAATTTTTGTTGCTTTTGTTTTGGTGGAGGAACAGGAAGAATTTTTAAACTTCTATTTGCCTTTCCTGAAGAAGCAGCCATGACTTGCTATTTATACAAAACCAGAGTTCTTTTATTATTCTTTCCAGTTCCAAAGTAAAAATTTAAAGTAGTAATAATTCCAAACATAACAATTTTTTAAAAAACAAACAAAAAAATTAGCCGGATGTGGTGGCATGCACCTGTAGTTCCAGCTACCTGGAAGGCTGAGGTATAAGGATCACCTGAACCCAGCAGGTCGAGGCTATGATATCCGTGAGTATGCTACTGCAGTCCAGCCTGGGCGACAGAGTAAGACTCCGACTATAAATAAATAAATAGATAAACATAATAGTTAAAAGGCATATATTGTCAAATTAGGCTTCTTAAAAACTCAGGTACTGGCTATTTAAAAGAGATACACTTAAAGCATAAATACACAGGAAAGCAGGATGTAAAATGATAGAAAAGCTACATCAAGAAAATATAATTTTTTAAAAAGTATTAATATCAAATAAGTTGAAAGAAAAAAGCATTATTAGATATAAAAATATGCCATATATTACATAATGTAGCATTACTTACATTATTATATAATGATAAAATAGTACATTTCACCAGGAATATCTAGCAGTTTTAAACTTATATGCACCTAATTTAAGATGTCATAAAATATACATGGTAAAAATTAATAGAATACAGGGAAAAAGTGACAAGCTGCCATCAGAAATTTCAAAACAGTTCTTTAGATCTTTGGCATAACAAAAAATTGTATATTTATAGATATTAACCATAACCACATAATTAAAAAGTTTGATCTTAGGGACATATATAAAACACTGTAACTAACAATTAATGAAGTAGCCACTTTTTTCCCCTCTAACACACAAGGAACATTTTCAAGAGTTAATAATAAACCAAGACATTATAAGACAGATCACACTTAGGATGACAATGCAATTAAGTTAAAATTATAACAAATAAATATTTGCTATTAATATAAATGCACACACCTTAATAGTTTCCATGTCAAGGAATAAATTACACTGAAAACCTAAAATTATTAAGACCAAAAAGTAGTAAAAATACTTTATATCAAAACTTCTGGTCTAGAGCAAAAAGGAGATATCAGGGAAATTTTTATTATTAAAAACAAACTATAGCAAAAGAAAGACTTAAAATAAATAACCTGAGTAGCCAACTTAATAAGTTAAGAAAATAAAGTAAATCTCGTTTACTTTAGAAAATTGAGGAAAATGAGGAAATAAATGCAAGCTGAAAGTACTGAAACATAATTTCTATAGATTGAATCCACAATAGCAAAATTTGACTGACTCTTTAACAAGACTAACAGTTTAAAGAAATATCTACCAGACTGATGGCAGGGTGGAGGTGGGAAAAGCATAAATAACATTAGGAATTTTTTAAAAACATATATGTAGATATTGCTGAGACCAAAAAGATACAAAACATTATGAGCAATTAATGCAAACACATTTGAAAACAGGAAAAAAAACCACATTTCTAGAAAAATATAACTTACCACAATTAATTTAAGGAAAATAGAAAGTTTTAATAATCTTGTAACCAGAACAGAATTTACAAAATATTAGCCCCCGCAAAAAAAACACAAGGTCTAGATGTATTTACAAACTAATTCTATCAAACTGTCAAGAAACAGATTGTTTTTTTCAAGATTTTTCAGAGAATTATAATCAACTCATTTTATTAAATTGGTATAATCTTTGCACCAAAATGGGACAAGGACAGTATGAGAAGAGAAAATACAGGCTAGTATCATTTATTATCATGGAAGCAAATATTCTAAATAAATATTAGTAAATAAAACCCAACAGTGTTTGTAAAAAATAAAACATGACCAAGTTGAATTCATCCCTGGAGCATAAGGCTGGATGCATAAAGTTCGTTGCTATAGGTTATGTTCCTACTCTAGCCTTGATGTCTATAGTTGCTGGCATCACTACCTAGGCCTCCTCCCATCCTCAAGCCAAGACTTGTTGCAACTGCAAAAACTACTCATTCAGGCTGAATGCGATGCGCCAAGTCATCTGACCTTTAGTCCCAGAATCCAACCTCCTCAAAAACACTGAAGCTAATCTGCCATGATTCTTAATCTTGCATTAATCACAGTCAACATCTAAAATATAAGTGGCCCCACCCCTCTTGCTAGTCCCTACTTCCTGCCCACTCCCAGATTGCCTCTTGCCTAAACACTCTACAACACCATCATCCCTGTGGAAGTCTGTGCTTCCTTGCTGTCTAAAATCAGCAGACTCCCTATACTTTCAACCCTTTCTCCAAACATTCCTTCCACATCTTTGCCACCACTGAAACCTGCCTCTTCAAAGAGGGCACATTTTTCCTTTATAGCTTTCAAGTGGTGATTGTGCATTATTTGTGATAATGATAACATAAATATCATTATTGACATTCTCCCTTACCCCATATTATTAATCTCTCTGGCTTCTGTAAAAATATTGCAAATCTTTTAGGCACTTGCTATTAATGTGTAGCACTTTTTCCCCATCCTTGTAACTTTCCGGTATTGACCTTCTAATTACTTTTCTTTTCAACTTAAGATCTGTGATCCATCATTACTCTACATTCTCGAGCCCTTCTTTGCTTTTGTTTTGTGTTGTTTTGAGACAGGGTTTCATTCTGTTACCCAGACTGGAGTGCATTGGCACAATCACAGCTTACCGTAGCCTTGAACTCCTGGGCTGAAAAGATCCTCCCGCCTCAACCTCCTGAGTAGCTGGAATGACAGGCATGCACCACCATGCCCGGCTAATTCTTCTAGTTTTTGTAGAGATGAGGTCTCTTTTTGTTGCCTAGGCTGCTCTTGAACTCCTGGCCTCAAGTGATCCCCCTGCCTCAGCCTCCCAAAGTTCTGGGATCACAGAAATGAGTCATTGCACCTGACCCATTCTTTGTTTTCAACTAATCTCTTAGAAAAGACCCCCAAATACTGGTATTCACTTTTTCTATTCTTGAATCTCAAAAGACAAAGATAGCTAGAGGAAAAAAATACACAACTCAATCATTTACAATTACAATTTTTTTTTTTTTTTTTTGAGTTGGAGTCTCACTCCATCATCCTGGCTAGAGTTCAGTGGCAGGATTACGGCTCACCACAACCTCAACCTCCTGAGCTCAAGCAATCCTTTTGCCTCAGCCTTTCAAGTAGGTGAGACTACAGGCATTCACCACAGTACCTGGCTTTTTTTTAATTGTAGAGATAAGGTTTCCCCATGTTGCCCAGGCTGGTTTTGAACTCTTGGGCTCAGGCAATCCACTTGATTCAGTCTCTGAAAGTGCTGGGATTAGAGGCATGAGCAAGCACACCCAGTCTCATTTATAATTACTAATCTCAAAAGGATCTTTGCCACTCTCTGACAATCCAACTACTAATACATTTCTTTGATCAACTTGATCTCCCATTCTTTGAAATAGTTCTTTCAAATTTTCTTTGTTCTCTTCTTTCTTCATTCTCAGAAGATGATCTTGTCAACTTCACAGAAATGTGACAGAATTAGATGAGATTAACTTCAACTTTTCACAACCACACCTACACATTCACATATATTTACACCAATTTTCTTTTTCCTCTGAGCTATTATATTAGAAGAGGTGTTCCTTCTCTAAAGGCCGGTAGCCATTTTTGCTTTAGAATCTATCTGCTCTCAAATTCTCAGGAATCTTACATTTATGTTTTCTCAGTTCTGTAGTTCATACATCTTGCTTCTACATACTCAGCCATTTCATCAGTATCAGTATCTTCCCCCTATTTATTAACCATCAGGCTTACAAATCACTTTCCTGAACATATTATTGAACTGCTTAAAAGGGAATAATGAAAATATATTTCAAATTGTAAAGTACTATTTAATGAGAGTTAGTTTAATGTTAGAATTTGTTCCAACCTAAATATCAAAGGAATGAATTGACTTCCCAAGGTTTTATTGTTTTTTATTTGACAGATCTAGGGATGCAACTTAATTCTTCATAATCATTAGCTATTTATAATTTTAAAAATGTTCCATAGTGATAACTTAAACGTATTAAAACACTTTATAAAAGTTATGCTGGTTATTTTTGTTTAAATATTGCTGTCTAGCATCTTAGCTTATAGACAGTCAGAATTTTAATCATGTGGTTAAGATTCTTATGTATCTACAACTAAATTGGATTTACCTAAAATAGAATCTAAGACCTGATTAAACTACCCTCATCCCTATCATTAAATTCTCCTTCATCATTCTGCAAACGAAAGATCTTCTTAACAAACTGAATAAATTGAGTTTTCTAAAATATCAAGTCTTTTAATTAAGAATTTCTGTAAATTAAGGGTTCTTTTGTAATTAGAAATTCAGAAGTTCCACAGGACAGAATAAAATCTGGCTTCATTTGATGATGCTAAATATGTAAAATACTTATACAATATTTTTACAAAAATAAAAAGGAAGGAATAATATATTTCTTGTTATTGAGTTAAAGATAATAGTTATCTATCCAAATATCTACTTTCTTTGTGTCCTGGGGGATAATACTTAATCAATGTGTATTTTGACTATATTCATCAAATTTGGATCTATTCAACCAACTTTTGCCTTACTTACAACACAGGAGTTGTAAAAATCCAATGAGATAATGAATGTGAAAACACTTTCAAAATGGCAAAAGCAGAGACAAACAACTATCAGTATACTAGTTTATCCTTTGTCCTTAATAATGAATAAATCGAAACCTATTAGTAATTAATTTGCCTCAATAGATAATAAATTTTATAACTCATTGATTACCTTTGATAAATATTCATATACATATTTAATATTCTCAAAATAATTGTCTATTATGTTAAAGTCAGAAATCGAGAACAACTTGCTAGGTATTTATTGTGCATTGGCTAATTCATATTTAGACAAATCCTTTAGGTAAGAGTCAACACACATACACATAATGAGATTGTAATAGAGCTTGATTATTCCCAAGTATTACTATGTTATTAACTATTACCATGTTGATAATTATAAACTATTGATTTTTGAGCATTGTGAAAGTAGGTAAAACATTTGTCCATAGAAATGTCATGTTAAGAAGAAGGGAGAGAGAGGCATTATAGTAAAAGATATACTGTGATAAAGATTGTATAGGATTATTTTTTAGACCAGTAATAGTAACTATTTCCTGAGAGAAATCCTTTCTCTCCTCTCTCCTCTGCAAGCATATATTGTTTTATTATACTTTACTTTATTGTGTGTCATAAATATCGAGGTTTTTTTATTTTTCCTTAACAAATAGAAGGAATAGCCGGGCTCGGTGGCTCAGCCTGTAATCCCACGCCTTTGGGAGGCTGAGATGAGTGGATTGCCTGAGCCCGCGGGTTCGAGACCCGCCTGGGCAGCAAGACCTCATCTCTACAATAAATCAAAAAATCATCTGGGTGTGGTAGCGCATGCCTGTAATTCCGGCTACTTGGAAGGCTGAGGCGGAAGGATCGCCAGAGCCCAGCAGGTCGAGGCTGTGGTGGCTGGGAGCGGCCACTGCACTCCAGTCTGGGAGACAGAGTGAGACTCCAACTCAAAGACAAAAAAAAAAAAATAGAAGGATTTTGGCAACCCTACATTGAACAAGTCTATCAGTGCCATTTTTCCAACAGCATATATTCACTTTGTGTCTCTGTATCACATTCTGGTAATTCTCATAGTATTTAAACTTTTTCATTTTTATTATATCTGTTATGGTGATCTGTAATCTTTGATGTTACTATTATAACTGTTTTGGGGCAACTTTATGAACCATACCCATATAAGATGGTAAATTTAATTGATAAAGTTGTGTGTGTTCTGACTGTTCCACCAACCAGTCATTATTCCATCTTTCTCCCTCTCCTCAGGCCATCCTACTCTCTGAAACACAACAATATTGATATTAGGCCAACTAATAAACCTACAATGGCTTCTAAATAACCAAGTCGAAGAAAGGGTTGCATGTCTCTCACCTTAAATTAAACGCTGAAAATGATTAAGCCTAGTGCAAAAGGCATATTGAAAGCCAAGACAGGATGAAAACTAGGCTACTTGCACCAAATAACTAAGTTATGAGTGCAAAGGAAAGTTCTTAGAAGAAATAAAAGGTGCTACTCCAGTGAACATGTGAATAATAAGAAAGCAAAACAGTTTTATTGCTGTTATTGAGAAAATCTGAGTGATCTGGACAGAAGATCAAACCAGCCACAACATTCCCTTAAGCTAAATTCTAATCCAAGAACAAGGCACCCTAAATCTGTTCAATTCTAAGAAGACAGAGAGGTTGAAGCAGCTGAAGAAAGATTTGAATCTAGCAGAGGTTGGTTCATGATGTTGAAGGAAAGAAGTCATCTCTATAACATAAAAGTGCATGGTAAAGAAGCAAGGGCTGATGTAGAAGTTGCAGCAAGTTATCCAGAAGACCTAGCTAAGTAATTGAGGAATGTGGCTACTCTAAACAACATATTTTCAATGTTGACAAAACAGCCTTATACTGGAAAAAGATGCCATCTAGGACTTTATAGAGAAGTCAATGCCTGGCTTCAAAATGTCAAAAGATAGGTAGACTCTCTTGGTAGGGGCTAATGCAGCTGGTAATTTTAAGTTGAAGCCAGTGCTCATTTACCATTATAAAAATCCTAGGGCCCTTAAGAGTTATGCTAAATTTGCTCTTTCTGTGCCCTATCAATGGAGCAACAAAGACTGAGACTGCACATCTGTCTACAGCATGGTTTACCGAATATTTTAAGCTCAATGTTGAGATCTACTATTCAGAAAAATATATTCCTTTCAAAAATTTATTGCTCATTGACAATGCATCTAGTCACCTTTGAGCTTTTATGGAGATTTTACAAAGAGATTAATGTTGTTTTCATGCCTGTTGATACAACATCCATTCTACAGCCATAGATCAAGAAGTAATTTTGACTGTATATAGTGATTCCTCTGATGGAGCTGGGAAAAGCACATTCAAAACATTCTGGAAAAGATTCACCATTCCAGATGCCATTAAGAACATTTGTGACTTATGGGAGGAGGTCAAAATTTTAACATTAATAAGAGTTTGGAAGAAGTTAACTCCAGCCCTCATGGATTATTTTGAGAGTTTCAAGACTTCACTGGAGGAATAACGGCAGATGTGGTGAAAATAGCAAAAGAACTACAAGTGGAGCCTGAAGATGTGACTGAATTGCTGCAATATTATGATAAGACTTGAATAAATGTATGGGTGGGGAGTTACTTTTTATGGATGAACAAAGAAAGCGATTTCTTGAGAGAGAATCTACTCCTGGTGAAGATACTATGAACATTGTTGAAATGATAACAAAGAAATTTTGAAAGTTTTACTGTGGGCAGAGTGCTGTCAAACAGCATCACATGCTACCAAAAAAATCTTTTGCAAAAGGAGGAGTCAATCAATGAGGCAAATGTCATTGTTGTCTTATTTTTTTTAATTGCCATAGCCACCAGTCTTTAGCAATCACCACCCTAATCAGTCAGCAGTCATCAATATCAAGACAAGACGCTCAACCAGAAAAAAGATTATAACTTGCTGAAGGCTCGGTGATTGTAACCATTTTTTAAAAGCAATTCAGTATTTTTAAATTAAGGTATGTACGTTGTTTTCAGACATAACATGACTGTACACTTAATAGACTAGAGCATAATGTACACATAACTTTTATATGCATTGGGAAACAAAGAAATTTGTGTGACTTTTTTTTTTTTTTGTGAGTCAAGGTCTCACTGTCACTCAGGCTGGAGTGCAGTGGCAGGATCATGGCTCTCCTGGAGTCAATAACCACTTCAGCCTCCCAAGTAGCTGGGTTTACAGGCAGGTGCCACCACACCCAGCTAATATTTTGAGATGAGGTCTTGCTATGTTGCCTAGGCTTGTCTCAAACTCCTGAGTTCAAGCAATCCTCCCACCTCAGCCTCCCAAAGTGCTGGGATTACAGGCAATGAGCCACCATGCCTGGCCTGTTGACTTCCTTTATTGAGATGCTAGCTTTATTGTGGTAGTCTGGAACCCAGCCCACAGTATATGAGGAAATAGGTTTCCTGATGTTCATTTTATTTACTTGATGGCATTAACACAATTTTTTTGTTGTTGTTGTTTTCTATTACTAACAAGCCACCTCCAAATGTAATTGCCTTAACATAATAATCATTTCACTTTTCTTACAATTGTGTGAGATGACAGAAATCAGCTAGGTGGTTTTGCTCCACATAATGGTGGCTTCTTTCACTTTACATGTGATGACTGCCATTAATTCTTATTATCTCTGTATGTACCGTGCTATTTCCCATTGAAAGAGGGGCTTCTTTTTCCCTTTTCATGGAAACTGGCTAG
The DNA here is from genome assembly GCF_000164805.1 of Carlito syrichta. Lineage (NCBI taxonomy): Eukaryota > Metazoa > Chordata > Mammalia > Primates > Tarsiidae > Carlito > Carlito syrichta. The sequence goes on from NW_007259503.1 coordinate 1,480,060, forward strand.
ACCTGTGATTGCTTTGACCAGTAGAATGCAGAAGAAGTGATATTATGGAACTTCTAAGAACTGGCCTTAAGATAATTGTCAATTTCTCTTTCTTTATATTTGAACAATGAATCTTAAAACTTTCCCTTTGCAATTCAATCACCATGCTGTGAGAAGCTCAAGCCTTACAAAGAGGTCACATGATGGAGAATCAGATATACTGACAACAATGTGGATGAACTCAGATGTCACAGCCCTTAAGTAATTGAAGCCCCACCCACGTCGAGAAGAACTACCTAATGGAGACAGCTAAGACCCATGCTTGCACAGAACCATATAATTAATAAAATGGTTGTTTTAAGCCACTAAGTTTTAAGGTTGTTTGTTACAGAGCAAAAGATAATCAAAATAGAATATGGTATCTAGAAATAGGGTACTGTTTGTCCAAAACAAAAATATGTAGCCTTAACTTTGGATACAAACAGGAGACGCAGAGACTGGTGGCTAGAACAATGAGAAAATTGAAAGGCAACACTTTCACCTGCAGTAATGAGAAAGGTAGAATTAATAAGCTCATGGAAATTGCTAAAGGGAAGAGGTTACCTAATAATTTGTAGATCTAGCGAAGGAAATTTCCAGGCAGGACACTGAAAATGTCATATGACTTCTAGCTGCATATCATCAAATATGAGAAGAGAGAAATGAACTAAGAAACCGTTCAGTTTGGGATCAAATTTATAGAAAATATAAAGAATGCAAAACATCTTTTCCAGTCAGCACGAGGTTCTTAAGGAAGAAGTCACTACAGGGTAAAGATCAAATCCAGTGAAGTGCTAGTAAACCACAAAATCAGGATAATTTTTTATCAAGGGTGTAGCTCTAATATCCTTTAAGACTTCAGAAACATTTAAGCCAGGTCTCAAAGACCTCTTAGCTAGACAAAAGACTCCTAAGAATCTTATAGACACATTTTGTAGACCACTCAAATAGACAATGAGTATCTAAGATTGTTACAAATACTGTACCTTAATATCCTGACCCTCAGCTCGAACTAGAGAGACCTGCAATTACAGAGAGGCCTGTCCTCAAGACATTTGTGAGAATGCCTTTTGTTTAATGAAGTGAATTATAATTAAACTAAAAGGAAATGCAAGATGTTTTTAAATGAATTATATCAGCTTATACTAAAATGGATGGAGATTGCACAAAATAAGGAGACTTCTGGGCCTTCAACCTCCATAAATCAAGCAGCAGTTTGAGAAAGCTGCTCAGCTTCAAACAAGCCATTTCTCATGGAAAAGGACAACTCAGAGTAAAAGAGACAAGATCTACTGGAGAAAAGCCAAGAGTTGAGAACCACTCTCACAGAGAATTAGGCCCTAAATGACATATATTCTCTGCTCCCAGAATCATGTAGTAGAAAAGATGTGCCCACTTGGAGTTCAGAATCTCCAAGGACTGTTCTCTGCCAGGTATTTCTCATTGTCTCTCTTTTTTGAACAAGGGTCTATAATGCCTGCCTCACTATTGTATGCTGGGTGAATATGAGAAAGAAAACTTGACTTTAGTTTCATGTATCTACCTGAAACTTATTTAGATGATGAGATTCTGGTCCTTGAGTTTGAACTGGATGCTATATTGAGATAAGACTTTAAGGTTTCTGGGAAGGTGATGAGTGAATTTTCCATGTCAGGAACATGAATTGTCACAACCAAAATGTGCATTGTAATAACTCACTGCCAAAAATTCCTGCAGTCAATTCCTTTCTTCCTTATGTATGAATGCCTCCGAAAGGTAAAGGTTTGTTTTTTACGTCTTTAATCTAGGCAGGTCCTGAAAGGTTACTCTGACCAATACAATGCAGTGGAAATTTTGTTCTAGAACTTCCTAGCTAGAACCCCAAAAGGATTTAGCTTCTATTTTCCTCTTCTTGAAATGTTCACACTGAGGATGCTACTTCTTGGATCCCAGCCACCACCAGTTCTATTGTTCTGTCATGAAGTTAACTTTAACATTGTGATTCTTTAATTTCTTCTGATTCATTGATTTATTTGCCTCATCTGTTTCTACATTGTTTCCTTGTTATTGTTTTTTTAATTTAAGCACATATTTAGTATTTTCCCTTATTTAAGTACTTAAAGCCATTTCCTTCAAAGTGCTATTTCTGCTCTACCACCCACTGTTAAAAAAATATTTTTCTTGTAATTAGGTCCTGAGTATTCAGGTTTCCTTCTCTCATCTATAAAGGTTTTTTTAAAAAAAACTTATGTTTTTAGAAGTTAACCTTCATGACTGACCTCTATTTGTTTCTGTATCCATTCAGAAGGGTTATTATTTATTGTGATTTACTTCATGCCTAGTACATGGTTGATTTTTGCAAATAATGTAGCGCTTAAGAAAAATACTCTTTAATTGTTGAATGCATTACTCTATGTCCACTGAATCGATATTCTATATTAAAATGTTTCCACTTATTCTTTGCTTGATTTCTCAGTAATTGAGAACTGCTGAAATTGCCCACTGTTGTTCAACTTGTTGTTTCAGCTCTATACTTCATACATTTTGAGGTCATCTCATAGGGTACATATACATTTAAAATTGTTAAGTATCCCTAGTGAATTGTCCTTTCATTATTTTTAGTGACCTTCGCCATCTTTTTTTATTTTTTGAGTCAGGGTCTCACTCTGCTGTCCGCACTGGGCTAGAGTGCTGCAGCACCATCACAGCTCACCACAGCCTCAACCCTCTGGGTTCAGGCCATCCACCTTGGCCTCCTGAATAGCTGGGTCTATAGGTACATGCCACCATGTCTCATTAATTTTTTATAGAGATGAGATCTTGCTATGTGGCCTAGGCTGGGCTTGAACTATTGGGCTCAGGCAATTCTCCTGCCTTGGCCACCCAAAGTGCTCGAATTTTTGAATTACAGCCATGAGCCACTGTGCCTGGCCTTCTCCATCTTCAATGACAATAACATAAAGTATAATTTTGATTTAATATCACTAAAACCACACATATTTATTTTGGTATTTCCCTACTGCATTTTTGAAAAACTTTACTTTCAACCTTCTCATGTCTTATTTTCCATTGCTTTTCTATTAAACACACTATAGTTGAGCTTTTAAAAAAATCTGATCAATCTGTCATTTAATTGGGTCTATTCATATTGTCTACTCATATTTATATTATTGAGTTATTACTATTATCTTACTTTCTAATTTTGCTCCCTACCCCCATAATTTCTTCTTTTAATTGTAGAGATATTGCCTTCCTATTCTATATCTTAAATTTCTCTTATTTGGAATTATTCATCCCCTATCCTTTTAGTGGTTACTCTTAAACTTTCATTACACACATTTTACATAACCAATTTTAAAGTGATATAATATCTTAACCAGATTTCTGAATAAAGGAACCTCAGAACACTTCAATTACAATCACTTTCCTTCAACATTATAAGCTACTGTCCAGTTTTTCAATTGTATTTTTTACAAATTCCACATTAACGTTGTATAACAATGTTTATTTAGTTTGACATTTGTTTACAATTTCATATAAATACTTTCCATTATAATTGTTTTATACATATAACTTTTTAAGTTTACATATATTTATCATTTTTTTTGCTCACTAGTTCTTCAACTTCAGACCATCCTTTTGGAATCATCTTCCTTCTTGAAGATCATTCTTCTGTAGTTTTGTTAATGAAGTTCTGCTGATGGTAAAATCTGTTTTTCATCTGAACACGTCTTTATTTCAATTATGCCTGGTGCAAATTCTGAGCTGATGATTAGTTTTTCTCAGAGTTCTGAAGGTATTATCCTACAAAGTGCTTTACTGTCCTGCCTTCACTGATTTTTCCCCCTTTGGTTGCTTTTAAAATCCTGTTTGGTATCTTGCAGTTTACTACCTTGGGTCTAGGCCTGAATTTTATTTAAATATGTGTTTGGAATATATTATGCTTTCTGAATATGTTTTAACAAATGCAGAAAATGTTATCTCTTCAAATTGTATCTCTCTTCTATTCTCTATTCTCCTCCTACTCCAAGTTTTCAAAGTTCCTCCCTCCACATCTCTTTAACTTTCTAATATTTTCTAGCTCTGTTTCTCCTTGCTGCTCAATGGGTAAGTGCCTTAGCTCTAGTTTTCAGTTCACTCATTTCTTAGGCTGAGTCTAATATGATATTCACCATGTCTGAAGGTTTCTTTTTCTATTTTATTAATAATAAAATGTGTTTCTCATTTCTAGTTCCATTTGGTTCTTTTTCAGATCTGCATCTGGTTCCATCCTTCATTTCTTTTTTTTTTTTTTTGAGTTGGCATCTCACTCTGTCACCCAGACTGGAGTGCAGTGGTCGCTACTGGCCACCGCAGCCTCGACCTGCTGGGCTCCGGTGATCCTTCCGCCTCAGCCTTCCAAGTAGCTGGAACTACAGGCGCGCACTGCCACGCCCAGCTAATTTTTGACTTATTGTAGAGATGAGGTCTCACCAAGTTGCCCAGGCGGGTCTCGAACCCGCGGGCTCAAGCAATCCACTCACCTCAGCCTCCCAAGGCACGGGATTACAGGCTGAGTCACCGAGCCCGGCTCATCCTTCATTTCTTATGTTGGTGATGAGACCTTGAATAATTAAATTAAATGTTTAATTTTTCTATAGTTTCTTTCTCATGCTAGCTAGTTTCAACTTGTGCTTAGTGATCTACACTCATGAAATATTATGCAATCATAAACTATGGGAATCGTGAACCTACATTAGAAATGTTTCTCCCTTGCTTCTCCTAAGAGCTGGAGTACTACTGAGAACCACTTAAAGTTCTTCAACGGTCCTGGCTAGAGCTGGCTCTCAGATTCAAATCTCTCGTTTCCAGTTTGAAGCAAACTGCATAAGGCTGTACTGCTATTGGTATCTGTCATATAGGCAACAGCAGTACACCTGTATGATTAATAAAATATTCATGATTTCCAACTTTAAATGTGTTCATTTTTGTGGAGGAAGAAAAAGAGATGTGTAGTTCTTAGAGTTTTCACCTACTTTCTTTGAGCCTATTCAAAAGTAGATTTTATTCAGGACACAGATGTTTTACAATACCTAGACTAATATACTGCTGGAAGCAAACATTTTATTTTATATATTAAATATATTAAAACAGTTATGGTATAGTAACCTGAGAAAGTACACGATTTATGTCATTATTTCCTGATTCAAACCTCTCTGAAATGGTTTCCTTCCCCTTGATCAGAACAAAACACAAAGTATACTGAAGCAGAGAGTATATTAAAAAGGTTCCAGAGGATGAGCTTTATCCCAAGGTGGTTGTCCCATCTGGTGGAAATTTCGACTGACGTTCTACACTAACATATTAAGTCAGCACTGATTGTTCAAACTTTTAATGTCCTGATTAATGTAAGTAGGACAGATTAGTAAATTGTATATTATTTCATCATTTTGAACCTTTTAAAAAATAGATAATAATGATTTGTTACATACAACTTCCATCTAGATACATAACTTTATTTTTGAAAAGCTGGACCACCTATAGTATAAAGCAGGTTAAACAAGGCAGTTGGTGATTTCATTTTAGTCAGAAACACACTTAATAGGCATTACGGCAGCAGATCTGATTGCTATTGTCTTAAATGCAGATGGTTGTTTACATCTTTATTATTCATATTTGTTGGCCAATGTTCTCTGGATGATCAGGAAACTTTTTGTGCCTCACTCTAATCACTGAAGTAATGAAAGGAAATACCTGCGGCAAGCAATGCAACCGCAAATGCTGCAATCGTACCTAAAAGCAAAACAAACAAAACACATTAAAAACAGAAAGGCTTAACTAATCCTAGACTCTGAAATGTGAGTAACTGATGAGCCTAAAAAACAAAACACACACACACACACACACACACACACACACACACACACACACACACACACACACTAGACATACACACACGTTTGTACTAAAAGCCAGCAAAGTGTCAGAGGAAAATAAAGCAGTAATTTAAAAAATTAGACCGCAAATGTCAAAGTGTCTCTCCTGCACCCGTATGGCACATAGTCGTATCTAACAGAAAAACTAACAAACACTTTAACAGCCTTCTATATTTATATTAGAGTAACAGCTGTCTTACGCTACTTAGCTTAAACCAAAAAGACAACTCCAACAAGCTGTGGTTCTCAGCCATTACAATGCAAAGTCATTTGTGTAGCTATGGAAACCACAGAAGTCCATGTTCTACCATTATAAAATCTAAGAATTAGTAAGTCTGGGTTAGTAACTTTATTTTTTTTCTGATTATATTAAATTTTAAAAAAGAAACTGAACACAGTAGTCCAGATAGACACACCTGCACATGCGTCAAAAACTTTAGTTAAGGTTATCTAACGAGTGACAAGAACTACAGCTAAATCTTACCCTAACTCAGTCAAAAATCCTAATGCATAACATTTCTCAAACTGTTATTCCATTATAGACAATAGTCTACATGTTCTTGTTCAAAAAGTCTGAAAAACGTTAAAGCGACTTCTGCACTTCTTGGGGCCTTTAAGACACAAATGTACATTATAAATTTCCAGGCTTGAATATGCCTGTTTTTCTTTTTATAGAACACATATCAAAATCTCCTGTAATAGTAATTCTAGGAATACCAGTTTGGAAAACATTGGCCTTACTATACTAATTGATTCCTAAAACTCTACATGTTTTTCTTCTAAAAATACTAAAAACATTAATAATGTATGTGATCTTTGAGGACACTTAGATGACAATGCATTCTTTATAAATCTTTTTATCTCCAGGGCATCACAACTTCTGTAACACTCAATAAATACTGCTGCATTTAGCATTTTTAAGGAAGCAAAATGAAATGAAAATAACTTTAAAGTAACAAGAAAACTTAAATCCAAATATTATCTTTTCAATGTTATAAAATAAATAAAGTACCTATGTTTTGCTGCATTTTCAATACTATTGTAGTTTTAATTGGTTGTTTTGGTTGTTCATCATCTATATCGTCCAATGGAGATTGACTATTGATAGAGGAACTCACATAGGCTGCAAGAGTATAATAATAATAAATCCTACATAAGATGAGAACTATCATTTTAAATTTGAATTTTTAAAAAATATGCAATCTTTTAAAATACATACTATGAACACCATTTTCCTTGTGCTTGTCGTTTTTAGAACATGATGAATTTGTTCATTACCAAATGTAGGTGAATTAAATTTAATGGAATATATGTCAAACTGACACTTCAAAACACTTGGTGTAAGCCAGAGGTCCACACAGCGAGTTCCGAATGATTCCCACAAATTAGAATTTGTTCATTATATGGTATTAAAGAAAAAATGACAACAAAAATCAAACCAGATAGTAGCAGGGGAAACTTCACTCTTATTTGAAATTAACTTGTATCATTCTTATTGGTGGTTTTAGCAAATAATAATTTCAAATAATTATGTGTTAATAACGAAACTAGAAATCTGGCCAATAAAAACAAATCTGGTCCATAACCTATTTTTGTATAGCTCTCATGCTCAGAATAGATTTTTATATTTTTTAAAAAGGACTGTACAAAAAAGAATATGCGAAAGAGATTTGGTGTGGCCCACAAAACCTAAAATATTTGCTATTTGGCCTTACACAGAAAAAGTTTGGTAACTATAGACCTACCTTGAAATTTGAAACATATAAGCAATATGATCAGAAATTTGACCTTAAGACAACTCTGAATTTTTTTTTAGTTGGAGTCTCACTCTGTCACCCAGACTGGAGTGCACCAGCCACCGAAGCCTCAACCTGCTGGGCTCCGGTGATCCTTCCGCCTTAGCCTTCCAAGTAGCTGGAACTACAGGCGTGCACTACCACACCCGGCTAATTTTGATTTATTGTAGAGATGAGGTCTCGCCAAGTTGCCCAGGCGGGTCTCGAACCCGCGGGCTCAGGCATTCCACTCACCTCAGCCTCCCAAGGCGCGGGATTACAGGCTGAGCCACCAAGCCCGGCTGACAACTCTGAATATTAAACAGGGCAAGGATATTACCACATTTTACAGATGAAAATCAAAACCTGGGAGGTTAAGTACATATTTGAGGATCACAAACAATCTGAGTATTTGAACATAAGTTCTCTTTCTACTTCATTATGCTGACAGCCATTTATGTAGGTTGGTCCATCTGAATTTATTTAACACTAAATCAAAGTTTTTGAACTGATCACTTCCTTAGAGATTACATAGGCTGGTGGTTTTCAATTTTTTCCCCCAGTGTTGAAGAATCATATTAAAATGTAGTCTGACAGGAATCTCAGTGTGTAGAAAAGACGAAAGTAGTAGTACCAGCCAGCTTGAAGCAGGAACAGAGGAGTCCTGGAGTCAACCAGCTCCCTTCCTCCTTTCTAGATGTGATAAGAGTACTGCTCTATCAAACTCTCCCAGGGAACTACATTTGAGAGCAACTAGCTCAGATTGATCCCTTTATTTACAAAAATGAAGAAAACTACAGAGTGAGAGATAGTAAGTATCACAGTATAAATTTAAAGTAAAATAGTCTATTGTTTGAATTTAAAATATTCTTATAGATTCTTTGAATCCCAATATATTAGCACAGGCTCACAGGATAACATACAAACATAATAAAATAAATACAAACAAAAATACAGCATAAAAATAACTGAAAAAAAGAAAAGATAATTATATTCATGTTAAAAAAAAGACTCTGACTCTTCTGTTAGCAAATATATTTGCTAAAGTTTTTTTCCATATTTGAGCCAATAAAATCCTTATACCAGATAACAAATAAAACAATGAATGAAGTATGAATTTTAATTTGATATGAACATTTTAAGCTTAGATACTTATATACAAAGAGCACAAAAATTGTTTTAGTTGTCATAATATATTACTTATACATTTAATATTGAATTGATATATGAGGATCATGCTCTAATTGGTCAAGTCACTTGCATAATTTATTTCTATAAAAGACAGTCCACTGTTCTACAATCATTTTAAAATCTGTCATACAGAATCATGCAATCTGATACAAATTCAAGATAATTTTACCAAAGCAAAATGTTTTTCAAGTATAAATAAGGCCTTATCACAACAATTTATTTGTTTGTTTACTTTTGGTGGAGGCCTTAATACAAATTTCAGACATGATGCCATTTCACCAATATTTCATTATACTATCTGAAACGTAAATGCAAATAGTGCAGTGATTCATTAAGACATTAGATCTCAACTATTTCTTAAAACCAAGTAATTTTAAATTCGGAAATATCTCAAGTTTATCATGTAAGTATTCTTCTTGAGCAACTGTCAATAAAAGAAAAAAATGAGGGCCATGGTGAATGCATGCAAAATTGCAGACCTGTCCAGATTTCATTCTAAGCTGCTGAAAGGCAGGCAGGATTATTTAGAAGCTTAAAACGAAATGTTAGGACTTGAACTCCTTAGTTGTTTGCCTTTATTCCTATCCTAAATCCTAAATTAATGATGTAACACTACAGTCAGCCATGTAGGTAGTCATAAAATGACATCTTTAGTATTATTCATTTTTTAAATAATTAAACTATCAATCTTTAACCAAATAACAAAAATTAATTTCAGCTCTGATATCAAAACTACATTGGCAAAAATAATTTTTCCCAGATTTTTAAAGATGCTTCTCCAAATTTTTTTTAACTGATGCTGTAGAAAAAGTACATCTAAATTATTAAATAAATATCTACTAGAAGATGACTAACACATCTAAGAAATTTTAAAGCCATAGTTATCCCTCACCTTAAGTGAGTCATTTTGACAAACTGTTCTTCATCTCTTAAGTCATTTAAAGTATGTTATTTTAAGATACTTACTTGACAAAATATGTATTTTAAACATAGCAACTACTTGGCAACTATATTATAAACAGAAATGAGCAATAATCAAGTGTATAATACAAGTTGATTGAATTAATACCCAAGACCAGATATGTTTTGGATTTCAGATTTTTTCTGGATTTTGGAACATTTGCAATGTAACTGTTGGGCATCCTAATCTGAAATCGAGCATCATGTTGGTGTTCAAAAGTTTTGGGTTTTGAAACATTCGGGATTTCAGATTAGGGATAACACAATCTCTAATGTCAAATATTTAGAAAATAAAGTCAAATACTTACAAGTTTACTATTCATAAATGCATAGTAACTTATTTCAATTTTTAAATTTCACCATTTGAACTTCATGTTTTATGATTTATTTTATATAAAAACCCTAATTTAAAATATTTAGGAAAACCTATGCATATTACAAAATATTACTTTCACACTTTGAAATCAACGTTTTTCACTATAATTCAGAGGTTCATTATTTAAAAGTCTAAAAGTAATTCATTAATATAATCCCCCCTTGGATTGCCTGAGCCCGCGGGTTCGAGACCTGCCTGGGCAACTTGACGAGACCTCATCTCTACAATAAATCAAAAATTAGCCAGGCATGGTAGCGTGCGCCTGTAGTTCCAGCTACTTGGAAGGCTGAGGTGGAAGGATCGCCGGAGCCCAGCAGGTCAAGGCTGCAGTGGCTGGGAGTGGCCATGGCACTCCAGTCTGGGTAACAGAGTGAGACTTCCACTTAAAAAAAAAATAAAAAAATAATCCCCCCTATCCCGAGGGGACGTGTTTAAGGTTCTACATCTGTAAGTGACAAACCTGTACTCAAGCTAAAACACCAGCTTGGTAAAATCATAGCATCTAATATCTTTGAGTAAATGAATCAATGAATGAATTAATGAGTAAATAAATAAGTGAATATAATTCTAAAACAATAGGATGTTTATGTAAAAGCACTTAATTTTTCATTAAAATTTATGTTTTTATCCTATTCTACTTTTTGAGAATCTTTTCTCTATTATACATATAGAATTACTAGATTATTCTTTCTAGTTTATAAAGCACTTGATGAAGCAAAGCTAATAATATAATTCTAGACAAACCATACTCTTAGCTACAAAACATCTCATATTAGTGTTCAATTCCTTAAAAGCCTAGTTACTTTTACTTGTACTCATCCTTTAAAATCAACTTAACCACCTGCTCTGAGAAGTTTACCCTAAGTACAGAGACAGTGCCTCTGGTAAGTGTTTCTATATATAGATCTAATAACCTTATATTGGAATATCCCATTTCTCCTTATTTCCCACGGTATAGAAGCCTTCTTCAGAGTCAGGACTATATATTTTATCTCTAGAATCCTGGCGACTAATACATAATAAGCAATTAATAAATAGTAGTAATCATTCAATCACTCAGTTGAGATTTGCTTAAAGTTTCAAAGCAGGACAGAGTCCTGAAAGAATCATACCTATCATACTGAAGTAGTATCTTCAATATATTATACAATATTAGAACAATGTATAATGCCATCTAGAAACCATGAATTTGATACAGCATACATATAAATATACACACCTAAACTTTCCAAATTGCAGTTTTGTTTTCTTTGTTCTTGTAATATTAAACTCCTCCTATTCAGTTAATCCATCTCTACACTAGACTGCCAGCATAGAAAAGAGAAATATAGACAGTAAATAATTTTTAAATACAGTGTGATGCATATAACTAAGTTTCTGAAAATTAAAATCCACAAAAACAGACATATGGATTGGTATTTATATATTATGTAGTATTTAAAATAAATTTTAAAATACTTCCTATTTATTGGTTCATGCCAATATTTAACAAGGTACAAACAATGATAATAACAAAGCTTACTGAGAGAAAGTTGAGAAACAGGATTAAAATATATTTACTGAGCATGTAAGTGATAAAGACCATTAGGGAATAGCATTTATATCTGACAATAATGGATAAGAAATACATTGCTTTGAAGCTAAAAATAAATCTTTTATTTCAAGATATGGGACTGTTAATATAATTGAGATTATCTACTGTATATTGTACAGCATCAACTTAAAAATCTGGTGTGTACATTCAGTTTAAGTGAAATATGAAAGTAGTACAGGTTGAGTATCCCTTCTCCAAAACACTTGGCAGCATCAGTGTTTCAGATTTTTTCGAATTTTGGAATATTTGCAGTACATCAGCTCATTACCCCAATCTGAAATCAAAAACGCTCCAAGGAACATTTCCTTTGAGAATTATGTCAGCATCCAATAAATTCTGAATTTTGGAGCATTTTGAATTTGGAATTTTCAGATTAGGAATATTCAACCTGTAATAATAAACAATGAAAAGAGGGAAAGAATAGACTATAATCTTTTTTTTTTTTTTTTTTTGGTTGGAGTCTCACTCTGTCACCCAGACTGGAGTGCAGTGGCCGCTGCAGCCTCGACCTGCTGGGCTCCGGCAATCCTTCCGCCTCAGCCTTCCAAGTAGCCGGAACTACAGGCACGCGCTACCACGCCCAGCTGATTTTTGATTTATTGTAGAGATGAGGTCTCGCCAAGTTGCCCAGGCAGGTCTCGAACCCGCGGGCTCAGGCAATCCACTTACCTCAGCCTCCCAAAGGCGCGGGATTACAGGCTGAGCCACCAAGCCCGACTACTAAAATCTTGAAATACTAATGATGAAATTTTGTTACTGTAGACTACAGGCTATTCCTAATAGTTAAAACTGAGGTTTTTTTTTCTGATTGAATTATTAACCAAATCACTTATGACACTAAAATTCTGATCACTAATCTTGATCAGTTCTTAAGTACTCTTAGGACCTGATTATATTCTCTATATAGTTAATCATACATACACTTTCTATCTTCCAAATAAGACCATAGGCTTCTTGAGATAATTTTCTCAAGAAAAGGAATTCAGCTATTGATTTGTACCTATTATATAGCCTTGCACAGAGCAAATGCTTAATAAATATGTGATGAAAAGACATACTAAATGCTGTAAAGTAGATTAATATTTCTGGGGCAACAATAAGTGCTACATATTTTCACATCTTTTAAATGTTCTACACCTCTTTAAATATTCTTAACTACTGAGCCATAGAGTTATGACTATTATATCCTTTTTAAACTCTCATCATGTTCAATTCTGGACCCTATACAAACCTGAAAAATCTTATATCTGGCTAGGTAGAAGCTTATAATTTTTCAGGCATAAAATAAGTGTGAAAAAAATGTGATTTCTTAAAAATCATGTATTTAGTATTACTCATTTAGTAATAAATACTTATGAACACCTACTATGTTTTAGGCACAGAGCCCAGATAAAGAAATAAATATTCTACCTAATTACTCTCAAAGATCTTACAATCTAATGTGAAGATTAACATTAAATGTGCAAATGATGATTTAAGTAATTACAAGTATGCAAAGTAATATAAAAGAACAGCACAGAGCAGGAAACTACAAGAACGTTTACTGGAGTTGACCCTGTCTAAGCACATAAAAGTTAGTGAAAAGTTAGTATCTACACTGATTTTGAAAAAAAGAATTCTATTTAGTGCTTTGAAGATAGGACCAGCATTTTGTTATTCTTTGGACCTCAATCCCTAGGACTGATAAAATCAGTAATTTGTTCAGTCAACAAATATTTACTGAGTATCTACAATGCGTTAAGGCTAGGTTCTTATTAAAGGGCTAGAAATACAACAGTAAACAAGAGAGACAATGTCCCTTCCCATAGGAAAAATTTAAAAAATGATTGCTAAAATGCATATATAATGGTTTCATAAGGGTTTGAATGTATTGGGTTCTGGGGAGGGTATCATGCAAGATTGCTAAAGTCACCCCTCAAGAATATATTACAGTGGTAGAAGCTACTTACACTTTAGTGTCTTCGTAGCATAAAAAAAGAACATTGACCTCTGTTATTAACTGAGATTACTACCTGTTATTAGTTATTTTTTAAATTATAACTTAAAAATCATTGAATAATATAAACTAGTCTATACATTTATGTCTAAAATAAAACATGATATTAATTACAGTAAGTTACAAATATGTTTTAAGACAAATGAGTCAAAAAATCTAAATGAAATCTCTCCCTCTTCCTACTCTTATATTTGATTTTTAAAATAACTTGTAAATGGGGCAAGTTTTGTGTTCAATCATGCCTTTAATCATTCTTAGTTTAAGAATGTGATACCCACTAAATGATACATATATGAAACCATATATATGAAACATATATGATAACAGATCCAAGATGCTAGTCAACAAGTGAGAAATTATATTGACGTAATCTAGATGAAATTAAACCAGAAAAATGTAGCATCATTCATTGATGTCTAAAAATGTTTAAAGGGACAGAATGAAGAAGGCCAGCTAACATAAGGATCTAGATCATGGAAATTGATAATACTGTAGTCTGCATGGGTTAGGTTCCACAGAAAGGCAGTAAAACAAAATTGTTAGGAAAAAAAACAGAGTCTAGAACTAAACTCTCTAAGTCTAAATTCTAGCTCCACCACTACTAGCAATATAACCCTGGAAAAGTCACTTAATGTTTTTAAGATTTAATTCTTTCATCTGAAAAACAAGATTGATAATAGTATCAGTATTGTTATAAAGATTCAGTAATTTAATATTTATAAAGCTCTTAAAACAGTACCTGGCAGATAATAGGTTCTATATAAATAATGGTTGATAGTATTTTTAGAGTAAGGTTCAATTCAGGGTAATATTTCAAAAAGGCAAATCAGAGTAAATTTAAAGAAGTAACTTTTAATTTTTCTCAGGTCACTGACTCTTTGAAAACTGTAGATCTTTTCCTCAGAAAGAAATTATGCAATTACTTTCAAGTGGTTTGTGGATCTTCTAAAAGTCAGCTTTAACCCCAAGGATTTGGGGTATCACAGGTTAAAAATTCCTAATCTAGAGGAAGGCAAACAAGGTGGTAAGAAAAAATGTGGTCTGGAAACTATAATAAAGAGAACAGTTAAGAGTTATGTGCAAATATCTGGCCTTGAAATATTTAGAACATGATAGCTGCCCTCGAATTTAAAGCATGGTCTTAATAAGGCAGTAGTCAGTACTCATGTCTTTTGCTCCCTATTACTGAACAAAGTGTAGGCTACAGGGAGGCAGATTGGTACTTAGAATAAGAAAGAACAGACTGTACATACCCAGCTACTAGAGATATAGATTTCAGTATTATCAGAAAGAGGTTATAAATTAGGTTGACTTTAATGTACCTACCAACATTATAAAATTCATTCAAATTATCAACAATAGAATGGCTGAAAAACTATTATTGGGCAGTAGTGACAGAGAAGTGAATGAAGCAAACACAAATCCCAGCCCCCATGATTCTATGTTTGGCTGGCAGAGATAACACAGTCACTAATCTGAGATTTCATTGAAAAGTAGTAAACATTTTTTATCAGTTACTTTCAAAAAATAGGATACTTTCCATCTGCTAGAGAATATGCTGCAGTTATACCTTTAAAAATATTAGTTCTCATGGGATTAAAATACAGCTGTTTTTTAGCATCAGTTATTGAGCAATTTATAATAGTTTTTCCCAATTAAAACAAACTTACTGCCTACATCATAGATCAATTCTAACCTGAAGTCAATGAAAAAACTCAAACCTGGTGGTCTCCACTTCCTTGAGGCAGTCTATTGAAATATTTGAAATTCTCAATAAAATATTTACTTCATGAAATATGATCTCAAGTGCATTCTTAATTAAACACTACTCCTAAGGGGAGCAGGAATTAGTTTTGCAAAGGAGAATAAATAAGAAATCAGAAAAGAAACTTAAAAAATTGCTATATTCAAATTTCATACTCATATCCTAAAGGAACCTAAAAATCTTCTACTAAGATATCATAAGTCGTAAGAATGATAAATAAATAGCTATCTACCCAATATTTTCTGATATTTATAAATAATTACGTTGATCTCTTTTTTAAATGTTTCAGTAAGATTATCTTATACTTACATATTCATTTATAGACATGTTTTCTATCCTTCACTCACTAGAAACAAAAAAAGCAAAGCAAAACAAAACAGCCATTCAAAGTGTAAGGTCAAACGTGAAAGTGATAGCTAGACAAAGAAAATGTGTTGCATAATTGGACAATATGGCAAATCCATGCTGTTAAAAAAAAAAACTTAATCTAATTTTTGGAACTGCCCCTTTATTTCAGTTTAGTGTCCCAATTATATGAAGGGAATATGGAAAGAAAGGTAAAAATAAGGAGTTTTTAAAAAAAACTTTATATGACACTTTACCAAATAAGAATATGGATTTATAGAAACTTTTATATTAAATGAGTTACAACTCTACCTATTTAAGGCTGAACTTATTTTATGAAGACCAACTTGCTAGGCTTTAAGTGTCTTAAATTTTGGTGTAATTTCCCAGGAAAGCACTCACTACATGTCTATATATATATATATACACATATATATATGGCAATTAAACAGATATTCTTTCAAATGCCTCAGTTAATATTTTGCAGTATCAAACAGAACCAGCTTTAAAGAAATCTAAAGACATATTTAAATTAGATGTCTTGTGGGTAATCTTAGCTATAGTCTAATCAGATTCTTAAATAACATCATGTAATTACCTGTGTTTATTTCCTCTGCAATTTCCAAATCTTCTATTTGAATCATATGATCAAACATCTCTATAAAATGGTCTCGGATTTCTTCTGCTGACTCATCACCAAATTTATAATCACATAACATTACAGTGGATCCAGGAATGGGGACAAAAACTCGGTGAGGAAGGATATGGAACTCTTTTGTAGAATCTAAAAGGAGAAAGAGTATCATCAACATTTAGATAGATCTGTCACTGGTATCAGTGAAATACATTTTAGAAGTACACAAAAACATCTAACAGAAATGCTTAAGAGATCAATGCTTTTTCATTTTCTAATCATTCTGGCACAAAATTGCTCCTCCTGAATTCTGCTTTACCTTAATACCTGTGGCCTTTGCCTATAATACTTATAAAATTATCACTACCTTCACTATAAAGATGTAGTCGATTACACATTCTTGCATGACCTACTGTTTTATGAAGGAGCATTCAAAAGGGAAATTTGTCCTTGGTCTTAGAAACTGTACTTCTTGTTTGTTTTAACCTTGTAAGCACTCTAAATTTTACAGTTGATTTTTCCCTTCTTCATGCAAGTTTGGAGACCAATAAGTGTCCCACCTTACATTAAGTGCAAAGATATCATAGTATACATTTTCATTCTAACTTCCTATTGACTTTATTGTACTAGATGTAGCCCCCTTCCTATTACAAGCATGTTTAGAACATCAAGACATACATTTTGAGTACTAATCTCACTACCAACCCCATCTTGCTTTCTTTATCTTCCATTTATTTATTATTAAAGTTCTATTTATTTTTCTCTTGTTATAATACCTCTTTGTAAACAGCCTAATCATTTTTAGAAAAAAAAATCTATACCTGGATAAATAATAAATAATTAGGGTTCATTCCTCTTTGAATGATTACAAACTGGAACATATTATTTCCTCCAATTTCTAACATAAAGATTTAACAGGTTCACATAAATACGTATTACTTTTTAGTTCAACACTATGATTTTACTGAACTACCACAAAGATATAAATTTTGTGTAAAGAATGACCTCTTTCAGCAACAGATATGATTTAAAAGCTACCAACATAAAGATCACGTAGAAAACTAGGTCTCACTTTAATAGTAACCCATACATCCTTGCCAGGAAACTAGTGGTAACTTTACATAATCACAAACAGAATATGATAAACAATGGCATTTGGAAAATGTGATGGAAAAGACTATGACTGAAATTGCATGTTTCTTCCAGATTTTGAACATTATCTTGTTTGCATATGAGAACTGAGAAAACAATTTTACTTTTTGACCAGGTTGCCTCCTAGCTGTAGGATTACATTACTGCAATTTGTGTTGTAGCATACAAATTGTCTACACATTAAAGTTGGAAATTTGTAATTTTATTTTGGGCCACAGTTAGCTGAAGCAGATTAAGTAAAAACTTTCAAAGATTACTATTATTTGTATGTGCAACTGGGATGCAGAATTTTAAAGCCATTTCAAACTATAATTCTAGGTTTGTCTGAAAAAATAATATGCTATAAAACCAAATATTAAAGAACTGGTTACAATAAATCTAAGTAACTCATTAAAAAAGAGAAAGCATTTATAACTTTCAAATTAAAATGTTAAATTAGCACTTTAGTATCTAAATAAGACCAAGTTTTCTAGTTAGTCTGACGTTAAAAACAGGAGGAGAAATCTTTTTGAAAAGATACGTCTCAAAGAAGAATCTGTAAGGAATATCCCCATGGCAGATTACTTAGTTCAGCAGTATTTAAGTTCAAAGCAGAGATTAAAATGTTACAATTTACACCAATATGACAAGAATTGGGTTTCTACTGGTTAAAAATGGGATCCTAGCTCATACAGAAGTATTAAAGAATTTTTTTTAGATCAAGTGATACCAGAGCTGGATCTTAAAGGATAAGCAGACATCTTCACAAAGGGATGAGAAGTGCCATTAAGAGGGTGGATCATGGACACAGGCAAAGAAGATTACATATGTTCTGAAAGGACAAGTGGAACAGACGGATGCTTGAAGCAAGGATGAAAGAAGGTAAGAGATTTCACAACTGACGACCTACATTTTCACAATGAGTAGGTCATTTACTGAGACCTATTTACCATTTACTGAGCTGGGAACAATTGAATGATGCTCATAGTGAATAATGAAGAAAGCTTAGGATACATATTAAAGGGAATCAAAGAAGAGGAATATCACCATAAGTAAAAGGATTGATTGGCATTCTCGTATTTTTTTATTTTATTTTACTTTATTTTTTGCTGTCACTGAAATATTGAGTTCTTTTACTTGGACAGCCAGAATTAAAAGACTATGCTTACCTTAAAGATTAAGAAAGCAAAGTTAATATGCCTTTTGGAGACTTCCTTATGCTTGCAAAATATTCTATTTAAGTTAATTTCATGGAATACTTTCTAAATTTCACCATATTATAGTACCTAAGAGATCTTACCTATATAAGAAATATAAGCTCAGTGCAATGAGGACAAAAATCTAACAATTTACTGTATATAAGTTCAACTTCAGAATTTACATTTATTTTTACTATTACACATAATTTATTCTATTATATTGATATCTTTAATCAACAAATATGTTGCTGGAATGATTATCCTGTTACTAAAGTTTAAAATATATATTTATGTCTTTCAGATATAAACTCAATATAAAATAATACCAGGACAATGACATAATACCATTTTATAAGGCATTTTTAAACGGAAAGGAGTATACTAATACGTCTGATAAGGTTGATCCTTATTAACAGTGGATACATCTCCATCCCACTGAAAATATTAAAATTCACAATTCAGCTATAGTATATATACTGCTGCTCAGTGAAGTAATGATTTACACCATAAGAGTTACCACACACTGAAAGTAAAGTGACAAAAACAAAGCTATACCAAGATGAGACTGCTACCTGACTGACAACGTGTACAGGTAGGTCCCAAATACTTCCCCTACAAAAAATCCTCAATCTAAATGTTGCATGTAAGATTCAAATTCACGTCTCCGCAAAAGTATACATTATTAGCAAATGGAACTTCAGGATTGTGAATTATGGGAAGTATTAAATCTGGCAATCCCAAGATTCTAGTACACTAGCAATTTAAACAAAAGATCATGATTAGCCCATCAAATCTAATATACGGGCTATCAATAGTACTAAAAGAAGTTACTTATATAGATAAGTTATGCTTTTTTCCTATGAACATAAAAATATTCCTTTAACAAGCTAATATGTATGTTTCAATTATGTACATATCAAAATGTGAATTACAAATCTACTCATATTTGAATATAAAAAATAGGAAGATAAGGGTGTAGCCTCAAAAAGTATACTTGATATTTTAATTTTCTTTTTGAGTAAAAAAATTATTTTTAGTACAAGTTACTGAGATGGTACAAATTATTTGTTTCCCAAAAGATGAAATAGTTATTCAAGGGTAAGACACTGTAACTCAGTCTTTTAAAATCCTAATAAAGACTATTAGAGTAAAAGCTGAAAAGTATATAAACTAATGTAGCTTATAAAAATAGTATCTATTAAATAGTACTCAACACTAATAAATAACATTTTGCTTATGGCTAAATTCTTGAAAAACTCATAGATACTAACAAAAAATATTAGCTTTAAAATGTCAACACAATTTACTAATTCTGGCAGAGGAAGTTCACTCAGAATTAACTTTTAAGAAGAAATTTTCCCTGAAATTGCTAAATGTTAACAGATTTGCTATTATGAAGTATTCAAAAATTTTTTTCTGGGTAGCAACAGAAAAATTTTCATTCAATAATGAAAGATGACATATTGTTATAAAAAATACACACATAGCTATAAAAGATTACATATCTATTATATCTTGAGATTCTATGACTACATCAATGGAATATATGTTAAAAAAAGAACTTATTTTATACTCATAACTTTTTTTTCTGGCATTTCATTCAAAAGTAGATCCTCAAATAGTATTTCACAACGATCAGCAACTGTGTTCAATATATCTCTCTTTACTGCCTGTGGGGGGAAAAATAATCAGAAATAAAATACTTTAGATGTACATTATCTAATTATCAAAAAACCTCTAATTTGCTTCCCAGTATAATCGGGTCCACTAGATAACTCATACATCATTCCATTTTTAAATTTCCATTTATTTAATATTCTTATTAACACACTTATAGTTTAATGGAAAATTTGCCCAGACCACATCTAAATAAATTTTAACCAAAAATATGAATAAAATTTCGCATCAAATAATGCCAGTATTCCAAATCAGAAAATGTATTAACTGTGACATAAATGCCAGTCATCATTTTTAAAATTTCTGAATTATATAGATTACAAAACACTACCTAATAATTCTTCCTGTCCTTTTCCTAATATTTAAAAAATTCAATTTCCTTCAGAAGAAATGATTTCAAATGTATTAATAAATCATAAATGTAGAACACTTTCTTGAAACCAATCATATGGTACATATGGACTGTCCAACAGATTGAGCCTTTATCTGTTAAAATAAAATTAATAATGACAAAATCTGAGACTGAAAAAAGATAAAATTTAGGTTTTGAGTAGCTATGTTAACATGCTTCCATTTTTTTATATACCAATACTCCTTCTTGTACCTGCACGGCATCTTTAACCTTGGGCTTATTGCTGTGGATATAAGCTCTGCATTTCACAGCACCCTTCAGATTTACAGAACCACTGCAGACCTGGACCATAGCTGTCGATCTGTGGTCTGAATTCAGGAGCTGAAACACAAAATCTGTTTAAGTTCTAATAGCCAACAATTATTAACTATAGGAAATATTCAAGTATCATATAAGCCATTTTATGAAGAGAAGAAGTTTTTGACTGAGTCAAGCATTTGAAAATATTCTCCATAAATTATTTAAAGACCTTCATATTTCTCTTTATTAGTTATATATTATTTTCTGATCATTTTCAATGTACACTAAAATTAAACACAACTACATCTAAATTTTTCTTACTAATATATAAATCTAATATCCCAATATTCATTCAATATAGTCACTAAAAATATATTATTTGCAGATTACTCAGATAAGAATTGTGAAGATAAAAAGATGCACTTTTAGACATGTAGTAGGAGATATTAGGTATACAATACAAAATATATACAAAAATAACTAAAATTCAAAGTGGGATGTGATAAATATGGTATGATTATAACCAATGGATAGACATGCATTCATATATAAACTTTCAACTCAAAGTTTTCAGAAACTAGACGTAATGCTAAACTTCAGAACAAAAAAAAAGTCAACTATACGTGTTTCCAGAAAATGATATTAGTGGTTGTAAGCACTCATTTTCATCATGCAGTCCCATTCTCTTTAGTCTAAGGAATGTTAGCTCCTGCTTGGTTTTCAGATGTTTCATGACATTTAAAATCTCATCATCTTAATAATAATGCCAAAACAAGGAGAGTATCAAACCGCTGAAAGTATTACAGGTTGAGTAACCCTAACGTGAAAATCTGAAATGTTCCAAAACTTGAAATGTATTGAGTATCAACAAAATGCTCAAAGGAAATGTTCATTACACCATATTAGATTTCAGATTTTTGGACTAAAGATGCTCAACTAGTATGTATTCCACAAATATTATAAAATCTGGAATAATCAGAAACCCAAAACACTTCTAGTTCCAAGTATTTCAAATAAGGGACACTCATCCTGTACTAGAGGTTTATAATCACAATAGAAACAAAAATTGTGAT
Organism: Carlito syrichta; assembly: GCF_000164805.1. Lineage (NCBI taxonomy): Eukaryota > Metazoa > Chordata > Mammalia > Primates > Tarsiidae > Carlito > Carlito syrichta. Next base: position 1,502,340 of record NW_007259503.1, read on the forward strand.
TAAAAAAAATAATCAAGAAATTAACAGTTTTATATTCTAAGAACACTTGAAATAAATCATTCAATAACAGATTCAATTCTAAAAAAAAAAATCAAATCATGCAATTTGTAAAAAGCATTATCTATGATCCTATGCAATAAGAAATAAATGAGAAAAAACGGTGAAACTAGAATAAACAGAAGTAATGTAAATATAAAGCAACTGAAAGAGCATAAACAGTCAATGTCTAATGTAATTTAGGCAATGTCTAAGGTAATGTATACACTTTTTAAAGAATTTAAAATTAAACATGGTCAAGGTCTTGTTGGTAAAAATTTGCCACAGACCAACTAATTTCAAAGGTCAGGCCATTGCCAGACCATCACCTCCATTGCCTTGCTAAGCTATGGTGTGCCCATGTGCTCTTCAAGCTATGGCCAGGCCATGTTGCCTGGCTTTGACCCCCTTCCCTACCTTGGGAAGATGAATTTTCTTTTTCTCTCTCCCTCTAATTTACTTTCTATATGAACAATATTTTTAATCTAAAAAAAAAAAAAAAATCAACCATCAAATCAAGTAGAAATAAGAGAAGTCTAATACTATATCTGAAATAAGCCTTCTATAACATTTGTAGAGTTCATTGATATATTAGTAAGGGGAGGGGTGGAGGAAAAGTAATGAGGTTCTCTTATCTTCTCCATAAATCTCTACTGTAAATGAAACTACTCTATTTTGAAAAATGATGTCTTATCACACATTTAATAATTTATATCTTATATAACACATGTACAATATATGCATAATATATGTATATATATTATATATATAATATGTGAATTAGGGCATTGTTTTCCAAAATAGACTATTAAAGGCTAGACACACACATATTAAGGAAAAGAGTCTTAAAGGACATAAGGGTTGACTCATTTCTTCTTAGTAAAAATATACCTGGGTTCTACAAACATGCAATCCTCTTGGTTACCTGGATTTAGGAATAAACTGGCTTACAAACAGCCTTTCCGAATCTAACTGGTTCACAAGTAAAGGAAATTCTGTGATACTGACATGGTATTTGGAAAAGGAAAGATCCCTCTGGCTATAAAGAACAGTACAATCTTATACAAGTAGAGGATTTGGGATAGATCTCCATGTATAAAAGGAATTTTGACAGTCTGGGCGATAGAGAAAAGATGGCACTGGTAAGACACATGGCTCAGGAACATACATAATTTTAAAGGCACAGGTATATATGGCTAGAAAATAAGAGTTATAAAATAAGAACAAAAAGGTTTGCTGAGAGGATAAAGAGCCTTGAATTAGACTTCTCTAACTAGTCAATATAAAGCAATTAAGACATTTTGAGCAAAGAGAGTAACATAATTAGTGTCGGACCCTTGTACGTATTCAGTAAATACTTTTTGAAAACAATTTGAAGGTGAATCAATGCAAATTGTGATTTGGAAAAAACAATCTGAGGTTAAATACAGGATAGAATAGAAAAATGAAAGATAATTCAAGAGATATACAAACAAAGGGTTTCAGAGAAACGATCACTTCGGACAAGCACGCATAGATGAAGAGAGACCAGTCAAGAGTTATCTGTGCTAATCTAGGTAAAATAATACTAAGGCTAATGACAGTAGAACAATAAGGAAAATAAAAAATAAGCTTAACACTGCAAAGAAAGAATCAGTGAGACTTGCATGGTAGAAAAGTGGCAAGAAGTACTGTCTTACTACTTATATATATATTTGTCACTTCCAAATTTCCACTTGTGTGACCAGTGGAATGATTGACAAAAAATATATTGTACTATATATTAAATATAATTACAACAAATTAAAATTATAGTATCTTTCACTTGCCTCTCCATATTCCCACATATCTCCCCACTGCAACTTTATCCCTAAAATAGTTTTAACCAAATTGTTTAATAAACCAAGAGATAAGCCTAACTAACTAGTAAAGAGCATATGGGTAGGGAACAGTCAATCTTAAAGCAAAGGACACTTCAAAGGTAGAAAATAAGACACTAAAATACTTTTAAGATATTGAAATAAGAAACTGAGAGCTTATAGTGAATGGCAAAAGTTCAATGACAATTTAGTAATGCTCTATTGCTAAACACAGAGAAAGAAGAAACTAAAAATTAAATTGCTTTTGAGTCTATCCTATCCTATCCTATCCTATCCTATCCAGTTAAAAAATACAAGTCCTGGTAGTATTTGCCTGTTTCAAAATACAGTACTAACACTGAAATTAAGTTTTTTACAAACATGGATGTGCTATTTTATACCCTTTATCTCTTCTTTTGAATAATTGTGAGCAGGATTAAAATCAAAGGCATATGTACTTTTAGGAATAATTAGTGGCTTTAACCTTTTATTTCCAAGATATCCAAATTTAAATTTTCGAGGAGATGTGTAATTTAAAAGAACCATATAGAAATGTAAAACTTGCTAATATTTTGTGACTTTTTAAAAAATAAATCAGAGGTGTTATACATCTACTTCAAATTAATTATATGACAACTCTTCACTCATGTGTGCATGCATATCTTTTACTTTTAAGTTGTTAAGAATTGCAACTTTATCTACAAAACCTACAATCCAAAATATTTACATACATGTAAATATTTTACACATACACATATATACATATATGCATATCTTTTGTAAATTGCTATCTACTTGATGTTAAAATTTTAATATTCTTGAGGCAACAAACCCAAACAGGTTTTATTAAAATAATGTTCCTTGGGAATAACTTTCACATAACATTTTATATAATCTCTTACATCTCCAAAATTATTTTATCCTCTAATTATAAACATAAAAACAAAAATAATCTCACTGTGGTTATTCTAAGAAAAAATGCATTTTAAATAAGTATATTATAAAATATTTACCAACTGCGTTAGCACTCTGACATCAAAAGAATGACTAGTTGCTTGAGTATTTCCTCTAGATTTTTTCTGAAAAAACACAAAAGTTAAAAAGCCAAACTGTTGAGATTACAAATTAAACTTAAAAGACAAGTTAGAAACTATGATACATATACTAAGAAACTTAGAAAAAAATTACTTATTTTACTTACTTATTACCTAGTTTGGCTTTCTATATAGATGCTACTTTATGTTCTCTGTTATCAATCAATGTGTACACTTAAAAAACATTAATTCCCTACTTTCATTCCTCTAAAGCAATGACTGGCAAACCATTGCCTTGGGCCAAAAACCACACTATCGCTTGTCTTTTTAAATAAAGTTTACCTGAAACACAACCATGATCACTCATTTATATATCATCTATAGCTGCTGCTTGCCATGCTACACCAACAGAGATAAATAGTTGTAAAAGAGACAATATGGCCTGTAAAATTGAAAATATTTAGTACTTAGCTCTTTACATAAAGTTTGTTGACCCCTGCTCTAAAGGGAGACATCAACAAAGTTCTTCCTTCAGGTCAAAGCCATTTTAAAAGCCTTATGGACCCCACTTATACAATGGCCATAGCCTTTAAGATACTAACAGCACAAAATAACAGGTGGCCTTTCAGTTATAAGTACCAGTTTACAATTTGGAGATTAGACAGAATCCAAATGACACTCCCTACTTCAGGTTTCAAGACTCTAATTATATCAGAAATAGTCTCTTCTAATCATTTTTCTGAGAAAAACATTTGCCCTCTTTAAAAGACCTAAGAAATGAGAATTAGATAAGACCTGACCTCATGAAGGCAAGAATTAAAGATAAGTCATCTTTTATTTTTCCTTAAGCATAAATCAGTTCATAAAATGATTTTCTCTTAACTCACCTGTCCTTCTAATAGGTCGCAATCTTCATCTTTAACTTGTCCATTAATCAAATACATACCATTTTCTATTTGCTTGGCCCAGCGTATAAGTCCATTCTAAAAAGATATACAACAGGGAACTCTTTCAGATATAATGCCATCTCAAATACACTCCCTATACTCTACTTTTTTCCATCTAATACACTGAAATATTAAAAATCTCTATGTATCAGCAATCCAGTATCTAAATCCAGTTTCCTACACTAAAAATTTTGTTATCCCCCAAAAAATTTACATCACAGACTAAGGTTTATTAACTACATGGCCACAGTCAAATAAAATTCAATGCCCATTATCTTTTAAAAATACATGAGAAAAAAGAGCCTCAAGCAAATAATATAAAGCAGTATTGAAGAAAAAAAAATAAGCAAGTTCTACTTCTTCATGTGAAAAAAGAAGAAAAACTATATATAAACAAAAGAATAGTACAGAAATACAAAAAGGACTGGAAAAGGTAAGACAAAACTAAGACCCAAGAGAAATCTAAAAGTCAAACAGTTTATCTTACTTATATATACTTATATATCTTATAAATATATCTTATATGTTAATTAACAAATATTCAATATGTGTCTATTATGCTAAATATACTAGCATCTTATTTATTTAGAAAAAAATTTCTAATGTGGCTGGGGTAATAGGTTATTCATATAACAACATTCTTATAAATAGAATGCAATTTTTGAGGACTATAAAATGAATGACACTGACAAACTGAAATAAAAGCAGGTTGTTCATTTAGCAATCACTATAGAAAATTCATTTCACCCTGATACCTTTGTATTTTTCTCCAGAGTATAGCTGATAGAAGTAGTGGAAAGTGGGATGTGAATATTAATGTGAACTGTACATTCTAAAGAAAGCCATGAGGTTGATAATCCATTTTGATATTTCCAATCTGCTGGTTTTGCTGAACTCTAGCAGTGAAGAAGGGAGAAAAAATAAACTATGATGTGGGTAGGTAAAGTACATGGATCAACGATACATCATAAAGTATAAAACCTAATACATTATACAAGCTGATAGCTAACATATTAGGTCAAATTTCTTGATCAAAGGACTATAGAGTAGAACTAAATAAAAAAGTTAAGCACGCATTAAGTTCAGTACTCTTCAAGATATCTTAGACAGTCTTGGCAACCCTCTACCCTCCCCCAGAAGAAGGCAGAGAAAGGATCAGAAAGTTCCTTGTTCAAATTTCTGAAAAGACCTGTCCTCTAGCCATCTCCTGGAACATCAATAGTATCAATTCTGAATATTCTGATGAGGAACAAATAATCTCTGAGCAACAGCTAGGTGCCAGGCATTCTTTCTGTCCCATCCTTGCTAACAATAGTGCAAAGTTATTTTTTTACATTACTTTTAGGTACCTTAACAAAATGCTACTCTGAGTTTTACTGAATACAGGTAGCTTATTTACCAGACATTGCAGCTGCCAAAAGTCCTCAATCACTTTTACTATTAGCCTCCCACATATAAATCTAAACACATAAACAAGATAGAAGAAGCTTAAAAAAGATATTTTAACAGTTAAAAAAAAGTTTTCTTCATCTATAATACATTTAATCATATTTCAAAATAAAAGCTATAATTGTGGACAATAGGAAGTGACAGCAATAAAAATTACTAAAAATTAAATATAAAGCTGAATTTTAATTTTAAATAGTTTCCAACATAGAAAAATTTTTAAAGAGTAATTTTTCTTACCTTTGGATCATGAATATCATAAGTTCGACAACATATTCTTTACTAATTAAGGACAGAAATGATCCAAAAAAAGAAATAATTCTTGATAATAAAAAAATGCATGCATCCATCCAATAGTTCTTAAAAAATCATAACACTTTTTATATTTAAAGATTTATATATGTATGTGTATATACCAATATACGTATTATGTATACATACACAATTATATAAATTGCTCTATTATACTTTCAGTGCTTGAAAACTATTTCCTATCATTTATAAATCCTGCTAATCGCATTGAATGGAATGGAAGAGCTTGTGAAATTTTTCTCATATATACCCTCTGCATAACAAAACAGAGCACTGTTTTGGATGGAATCAAGCCTGAGACTGTTTATTGAATAAATGGCTTATACATGAAACTTTTAGCTAAACAATGCTAAAAGCTCAGCTTCTGCAGGAATGGTCACTTTTAAAAGTCTGCTTTCTGAAAGTCCTAATTTAATGGGCCCTTGGATTGTGGCATTCCTTGCTTGGGAGGTAACCTCGTCATAGAAAGGTACAAAAGAGAGAAGATAAGGAGGCCCTATATGTAACTGGTGTATCTATGGTTTGAATTGCACATTTTATCTGCAGGCATTGAGGTGAAAACTTTAACATAATAACAAAACTACTTTGCCTAAGCTGTCACTTGGGCACTTATCTCTAAGAGATTTTTGGTGCTTGGATGTACAGGGATAGATAGCTGGTAAAGAAATCAGAATCCTGAGTCTTTGCTGTCTCAGATCTCAATCTATGACTCTGGGACATGATTAACAACCATTGTGGCTATTATCATCATTATTGCTAACTCCAATTCTGTGTTATTTACAGAAAACTTTACAAAACTATGCCTATCTTTTAAAGGATGATTATATAAATAAGTGGGAAGAAAAAACTTGTAGGAACATTATTTTGGTACTATATACTTTTAACCATAAACACCTAAATAAAAGATACTTTTTTGTAGAAGAGCAAATGTGAAGTGTCACTCGTTCTAAGACCTCCTCCTCTGTAAAATTCCATATTCTTTTTCTACTTATAGACTTTTCCACAGCAAATATCAGCTGAAAGAGAGAAAAACACACATTAGTTGAATGCAAAATTTTTAGAAGTGAGTGCAGAAAAAGGCAATTATAATGTCCCTAAATTCCCATCCAGCCTTAAAATTATACCCTTTGAAGGCTTATTTGGATCTTGAACACTAAAAGAGATGAAAGCTAGCTGCACAGTGCTTGCCTTAGATGTGGGTTTAGCGCAAAATAGTTGTGGACTTTTATATTTACTTTTAGACTACATTACCCAATTCTCTGATACAGGAATAAAAGAAAAACACAAGAGATTCAGAATAGATACTTTGTTCAGAAATTTAAAGAAACAAGTATTTGTTCTTTCTTTATGTTTTACTATCAGGATCTCGAGAATTGAACAGAAAGTGAAGAATCTCAGCATAATACTGTAGCAATCACTTGGTAGTAAATGGAAAGTCTAACACAATACTGCTGCTGCAAAAGGAAAACTATTAAGGCATTATAGCTTGGTTCATAATATTAAGAAATTATCTTTTTTTTTGAGCTGGAGTCTCACTCTGTTGCCCAGACCGGAGTGCAATGGCCGCTCCCGGCCACCGCAGCCTCGACCTGCTGGGCTCTGGTGATCCTTCCACCTCAGCCTTCCAAGTAGCTGGAACTACAGGCGCGCGCTACCACGCCCGGCTAATTTTTTGATTTATTGTAGAGATGAGGTCTCACCTGCAGGTGGGTCTCGAACCTGTGGGCTCATGCAATCCACTCACCTCAGTCTCCCAAAGCGCGGGATTACAGGCTGAGCCACGAGCCCAGCAGAAATTATCTTTAACTAATTATAATTTTTAAATATATAGTTTTGATTAAAAATATAAATATTTACATTTATTTCCCTCAAGATATCGAAGCACTTGGGTGAAAAAAGCTAGTTCAACATAATCCCAGCATAAATCCCAGTATAATCCCAGTATAATAGAGCAATATGTCTAGGATCACTGTATATACTCATAATCAATAAAAATAATATGTAACTCTGAACTTGTTAAGAATTTTTAATATGTCAGACTTACTCTGCGCAGGGCATTTTGAAAGTCATTTGCTAGTTCTAAAGTAGTAATAATAAATACTCCAAGAACTAAGAGTCCCCCTGGTAGCATTCTGGATACCTAAAATTAGAAAATCATATTAGTTAACAAAAGCATTTGGCATTATATGCAGTCCTTTCTGTTTGAGAAATTAATTATTTTTCTAAAGTGTCCTTAGCTTTTTACCTTAAAGCTACTTTATAAATAAAACTATCTGATAACAACATTCTTTAGCTACATCAATAAATAAATCCCTTTCTCATGAGATCAAAGACCGAAGTAGCTCACAAAAACTTTTCAATGGCTTTCACTATCAGCTGAAAAATAAAATATAAAAATAAAATATATCTTTTATTTTTGACTAGTATTTCAGACTTTCTAGAATCTGGTCAATCTAATGTTTAGAAACTCATAGATACTACTTTATCTGAAATAAGTCAAATATCAGTCAAAAATGACTCACTGTTCTTCATACATATCCCTAATTAGGTTTTCTAATTCTATACCTTTATTGAAGCTGTTCCCTTAGCCTGAATTGTTTTCTTAACTTTCTATATTAGGACTAAATTCTATTGGATACTTTAAAGTCATCTTGAGGAAGCAGCTGCCTCTGATCCTTTGATCTCTGAACTTCCATAGAACTTCAGTGTAGTTTTCCTATGGACTTTATCATAAACCCTGTATTATGGTTATTTGTGAACCTTGTTAATTGGTCAGGGAGCTCCTATAAAAAGAAGTAATTCTTAGCCAGGCTCGGTGGTTCAGCCTGTAATCCCGCGCCTTTAGGAGGCTGAGGTGAGTGGATTGTCTGAGCCCACGGGTTCGAGACCCGCCTGGGCAGCGAGACCTCATCTCTACAAAAAATCAG